>NW_009934873.1:47130-58357 GCF_000696875.1 Nestor notabilis
AGGGAGGGAGGAAGGAAGGAAGGAAGGAAGGAAGGAAGGAAGCTGCTTTTGATGCAGCCCAGGACATGGTTGGTTTCTGGGCTCAAGTGCACACTGAAGCCGGTTCGTGTTCAGTTTCTCATTGACTGACGCCCCCAAGTCCTTCTCTGCAGGGCTGCTCTGAATCTCTTCTCTGCCCAACCTGTAGCTGTGCCTGGGATTCCCCCGACTCAGGTGTAGGACCTTGCACTTTACATTGGTGAAATACATGAGATTGGCATTGGCCCATCTCTCCAGCATGTCAGAGTCCCTCTGGATCCCATCCCTTCCCTCAGGAGTATAATCAGATTTATAATTAATTAATTTTTTAGTTGAAACTATTACCAGGTGTTTGGCTGTAACTGCTGTTGGTGTTAGTTCAGCATATTAGCAGTCATGATATTTGAGGTTGTTTTAATTCTTTGGCTGTCAGATTGCATTGGTGCAGAGTACAGAATGTTGTCACATTAAGTATTAAATCATCTTTTGCATTGTTTTGTCTGTTTTCATGTTCTTCAGGCTTTGTTCCATGGGAAATTCATTGACACTGGTTTCTCTCTGCCGTTCTATAAACGTATCCTAAACAAGCCAGTAGGACTCAAGGATTTAGAATCTGTTGACCCAGAGTTTTACAACTCTCTCATCTGGGTAAAGTGAGTTTGACTTGATTTTGTTCTTGAAATAGCAATATAATGGGTTTTATTTTCTCTTATGCCAGGAAGTAGGTTTTAAATTATTGCCATTGGGAAGTATATCAATTGCAGAGCAGAACTGGAATTTTCCTGTAATTTTAGATACACAAATAATAACTTGATAATGCAAAACCCTTTCTGTAGTTTTTTATTTACTATCACATAATTCTTCTGTGTATGCATTGTCAGTCTTCAGTGTATGCATGTACATTCATACTATTTGGAGGTCTCCTCTTCCACTCCTTTGCAGATTCCTCTCCAGAGAGCAGCAAGCATAAAGGATCTGGAGTTTTTAGAACATAATTATTTTGGAACTATCTGTTAAAAATATTTTCATAAATAACTTTTAAAACCCCTTAGGTCTAAAGCATTGTCCTTCTGTACTTACTTGATAATAGCAGCACTCAAGGGTGCTGTAGTCCATGGCTGATGTACACCATCTGTTTCAATAACAAAGGTGATTTTCCTTTCCTAGCAGTTTAAAAAAAGAAAAAAGACAAATTCAGTTAAAAATGATTTGCTTCTGTTATAGTAAAAACAATTTAGCAGAAAAAAATAGTCTTTTTTTTTTTTTTTTATTTTATTTCTTATGTGAGAAAACATTTTATTTAAGAATCATACAAAGCCAGAATAGTTTTAAAGATGCTTTGAGAAATTCCTAAAAGCTTTGGGGATAGATTGGTTTTGGAAATGCAGAAATAAACATAAAAAAAAAAGATAGGATTATTACCTCCCATAAGGGTGAATCATGGAAGCATTCTCTTGAATGAAGGGGAGCTGGGGGAAAGCAGCTTTACAAGATGTTTACAAATTGAGATAGGGATTTTGAGTTGGTTTTCCAGCAGTAGCATGTCCTGTACTCAATGTATGTTCTGCTAAAAGGTTTAGTGAGTTAAAATTCCATTAGGAAAACTTTATATAGTTGCTATTTGAATAAAGATGCTACAAAAACTGATGCATGCCCCTCTGAAAAAAGCAGTTAAGGATATGAAAACTCTGGAGAAAATCTTTCAGACCTTTGATGGGTGCATATTGACCTCAAGGGAGACCCAGACTTCACGTTTAGCGCTGCTGAGCCTGCTTAGCTGTACTGCTGGTGAAGGTGGTCTCCAAGGAAATGACTACAGATTTGTAGGGAAGCAAGTTACATCTGTCAGGGCAGACTTAATTTTGTTCCTCGCCAAAAAAGCCAATTTTGCCACTTGCCAGGAAGCTTTCAGTACCTGTGAACGTCTGGTGCTTCTCCCATCAGGTGGCTCCTTGTCTTGTTCCCACAACTTTGAAAATGTCACAGGTTCACTGAATCTGGAAGGGGACCTCTAGAGGTCACATAGTCAAACGTGCCTGCTCAGACCGAGCTAGAGCAGGTATCCTTCATTTTAAAAGGAAGGAGCGATTTTATTTCATCATCCATCCATCTGAAGCCTGCCTTCCTCATCTGAGATGTCCTGCAACAGCATGTGTTTTGGAAAGATCAAGTTCAGAATCACTCTTTCATCATGGGGCTAGATGAACCACAGCAGCGTTCTCAAGATTGACGTTTCTGTGTTATGATTGAGGACAAATACCTTGATTTTGGCACTGCATTTTGAGGGAAAATGGTCATCAAAGCCTCTGCACATGCAAACAATTCTTCACTTTACAGAAGCATCCATTAACATACAGTGTTGTACCTGTTATTCTCCTGGCTGTTAACACCTATAAAGAGAACAGAATTTATTTGAGCAATGTCTGCTGGCTACAGATTCCTTGTATGTGGAAATTTCAAAGAATTCCTCTTTAGCAGGAGTGTTCGTACTTAGTTAACTTGGGAACTTGGGGCATTTTAGTATATGCTTACAAGATTGTCTCATATATAATATCTGCTGGAGGTGAAGGTAATTCAGTAAGCATTTGAAGTCTTAGTTGCTTCTTATCTGCTATTATCTGACAAAGTGACAGCTACGGTTTAACACTGTCCTTACATTACCTGTTAGAAGAAGCAGTCATGCAATGAAACATGCAAAAATGTCATTACTTGAAAAGTTTCTGTATTCCATAAACATTCCACAGGTGACAGGAGGTGGCTTGTCGGCCTTCTGATGGGTAAATTTAAGGGTACAACTGATGAAAAATTTCTGATCAGGAGAGCAATCCATTTATGCATGTTGGTACAGTGAGTCAGTACTTCTTGCAAAACCATAATTACTGTGTAAGGAATGTTTCCTTATCCTGATTATTTAGCTCCAAACCTTTTTTCTTAAGGTTCTTTGTACCCTTCTCCTCTACTGAGTACAAGGTCTTGACACAGTTATTAAAAATTGTATTTTTTTTTTCCTAACAGAGAGAATGATATTGAAGAATGTGGCTTGGAAATGTTTTTCTCAGTTGATAAAGAAATTCTAGGTGAAATCAAAAGCCATGATTTGAAGCCAAATGGTAGCAACATTCTGGTCACAGAAGAAAACAAAGAAGAATACATTAGGTAAGAATAAATGAAGATTTTTAAAATACTCTCATCTTAGTAGTTTCTTTCTTTATTTCTAGCAAGAAATTCTATCTCTGACTAATTGTGTATGTGGGCAACAAGTGGCAATTGTTTGGATGTCATATTTGGAAGAATATTGATAGGCACAAAGTTTCTAAAATGCACTTCTCCCAAAGATTGCAGAAGGTTCACTTTTTTTCCTAGGGATATGTAAGATTTAGCAGAACATCGTGACAACAAATGTGAATGTCAGGTATTTCATGAAACTGTTGCTTGTGTTTAATACTAAAATTGTGTTGCTTCATAGCCTGCTCATACTGTACCCAGCCTCTTACGTTGGGGTGTTTTTAAACTTAAGAATATTTTTGTGATGATTCTTATTTTTTAGAGATACTTGGGATCGCTGTTAGTTGTCTTGTAGCATAATTAGGTCTCGGCATTTGTAGCAGGGTCACAAATTCTATTGTCATAAATGAAGGATTACGTTTGCAGTACCAGGATGTTTTAAAGCAGTAAGTTGAGAGGAGCCCGAGCATGATGAAAGAACAGAAATGTAAACAGTGACCTGCTTTGTGCTGAAATACTCCCTTCTTCCTCGGTGTGCAGCAGTACATAAGCTCTGCTTTAAGGTGTCAACTTCAACATAGAAACATGGAGGACGTGTTTGCAAAACAACAAAAAGTCACACATTGCAGGCACAAACCAAACTGAATCACAGTGAAGTTTTTCTTCCCTTTCTTACATTGTATTCCATGAAGGCTCCTTTCACAGGAAGGGGTGAGGGAGGAGGGAGTGGATTTTGTTTCCATCGCATGAGTAAGCTGAAGACATTTCAGTGATTCACAGAAAAGGTAGTATTTGCGCAACAAGCACCCTGGCATTTTGCAGTTTTTCAGAGTACTAATATTGAGGTTGAAAATAGGGAGGATCTGCAGAAAACCATTCTCTTTTAGTTTTTAGGAGCCCAGAGAGAGCACAGATTCCAGTTTCACTCCTGTTCTCCTGTCTTACTCTGAGTCCTGCTTTAAGTCCCCAGAGTTTCTAGGATTGAAATCAGAAAATAGCCATCTGTCCTTTAGACTCCATTTCTCCTGACAGGTTAGGCTTGAATTCAGCATAATATCTGCTTCTCCCTGGGTTCAGGTTCTTCGGGTCTCCTGCCTGCTTTCCACCCTTTTATTAATGGAGAGTGGAGTTTCTGCCACAGAGCAAAGTTTCATGATTAACAGAAACAAATATGGAACTTTCCAAATGGACATAGTCATTTCTTGGTAAGCTAGCAGTCCTACTTATCTTCGCCAGTACAACTTGACCTAGTTTTTACCTTTTCATGGATAATGACTTGAGATTTCTGGGGAGAATAGTAGACAAATACAGCTCTGCATCTTTTTCTTTCTTCAAATGTCTAGGGACTGCTGTGCTCTCATTAATATAATCACTGAACAGATGCTGCCTCCTCTTTGACTCTAAAATACTTTTGTAGCAGAATGGTTGGAAACATAGGGGTTTAACTTAAAGAAAAAACAAAATCGCTTGCAGAGAGTAAAGGTAACTAATAAAATTACACAATGTTCTATCCCCAGAACTTTCCAGACTTTCCATATTGTTTTAACTTCGCTCACACTTCATCTCAAAATAGGTTAACAAAGATGTGGACGTGGGTCAGCATGGGCCACTTAAATCATCTTTCTCTATCTCCTTCTACAGGCTAGTAGCAGAATGGAGACTTTCCCGAGGTGTTGAGGAGCAGACACAGGCTTTCTTTGAAGGCTTCAATGAAATTCTGCCACAACAGTATCTGCAATATTTTGATGCTAAGGAACTGGAGGTAAAGGATTATTCAGCTGTTGCTACATCCAGGTCATTACACATAAAATACTCAAACTGCAGTCATTAGGTCTGAAGAGCAGAACTTGCCAAGGGTGACAGCTCTGCTTTAAAGGACATATGAGGGAAACTGGATGGAGTGTATTGGATTAGTATCCCTTCACTTACCTTTTTGCAACCTACTTACGTATTTCTAAATACTAAGATTCTGCCAGTAGACATTTCTTACCGAGTTGCTTTTGTAATCCTCAGCAATTTGATTTGCCTGTGTTCAAAGAATGAGTAACTTGACAGGAAGGGAGATGAAAACCAGATACACAGTGGATGATCACATATAGCTCGGACCAGCTTCTAGATGATTTTAATCTCTCAAAATTGCACTTTCTGAAGGATCTGTTCAATTTAGAAAGATTAAAACCATAAAACATCCTGTTCCTAGCAGAGGACTGTATGGCTGGGCAGTGATAAACTGTTCCTGGCTTGAGTGTCTAAATGCAATTGTTCTACTTCTCATGACAGAGATGCTTTCTGTTTTGTGGCTTCTCCAAATACACATCATGAGCTTGCATCATTCTTTGTTGTAGAAGTTTCGGGTAAAGTTTAAAATTAAAACCAAGTATATTATCACTGTAGATGCTTCTAAGTATGGGTGCACTTGATGTTCAGTTTTTTCTACATGGGCAGTCACAGAAGGAAAGTCATAACTTGTATTTATTTCCCTTTTTCTCCCCTCAAGGTGCTTCTGTGTGGAATGCAAGAAATTGATTTGAATGACTGGCAGAGACACACCATCTACAGGCACTACACCAGGACCAGCAGGCAGATAGTGTGGTTCTGGCAGGTTTGTAGACTTTGCTTTGTTCTCGGACCTAGAGTAGTTACTGCGCACAGAATAGTTACTGAACACAGCTGTAGCATGTACACACTACAGACATGTAGTAACTAGTTGTTACTGTTAATCCAGCCATTTGTAGTAGTCATGTAAATTGGCTGTTGTGGATGGCGATGATATGAAAATCTGACTATCAAATCTATCCCTAAATGTTTATTTCAATTACTATTTTTCAGTTTGTGAAAGAAATAGATAATGAGAAGAGAATGAGACTCTTGCAGTTTGTTACTGGAACGTGCAGATTACCAGTGGGAGGATTTGCTGACCTCATGGGTATGCATAAAAAAAATAATCCCTCTAATGCATTAGATATGTTTTTTTAAAAGAACTGATTTGCAAATTTATGGACACTTTAATGATTTTTATATTAATGCTATTTTGTAAGCCCTGCATATATTTGAGCTATGATGGAAAAAGAGAGAGAGGGGATGTTTACACCTAGTGTATTAACATTTGAAATCACTTCAGATTCATGCATTTCACCACATGCATACTTCGAGCCAGACAGAGTTGTGAGTGAAGGACAGATGTCTTTTGTTGGTGTGAATAATGGCAATCTTGTGTTTAAGCCTTTAATACTTCAGTTGTAGTATCTTACCTACTGATGCAACAGTAGCTAGACCTTCTTTATCTGAATTTGTTACAGGGAGCAATGGACCCCAGAAATTTTGTATTGAAAAAGTTGGCAAAGAAAACTGGTTACCTAGAAGTCATACCTGGTGAGTATGTAACAAACCAAACTGTTGCTGCTGTCCTCGTTTTGCTGACAGCAGTCTACTTGGAGATTGTAGTAAATGGTAATATACTTCAATGGCTGAGACTGTGTGAGAGCAAACACCAAGTTATACCAATAAACCTTGTTGTTGAATAGTAGCTGAACTGCTGAAGAACTCCTGGCAGGAAGTAGATTCCATTGTAAACTCCATGGATTTATGTATTGCTGAAAATTGAAAGTAATAAACAATACTATGTAAAGAGGGGGGGATTGATCTTTAGTTATCACTACACTCCATCTTCATAGTGAAGTAGCCACATTTGTGTTCCTCCCGTGTATCGGGTAAGTAAACCCACACATGTCAAATGTGAATGATGACTGTAGTTCACCAAGGAGAGAAAGTTCATGAAAACCCTTACCTAGCACTGCATTTCTGACCATTCAGCTCTTGAACTCTAACTTCTGCTCTCAGAAGTACGTAACTTTATGTTGGAGTCTGCTTTTCCCAGGATATAAATCCAGGTATCCATGTACGCAGCAAAAAGTTTAATTACTCATATTCCTATTGGATTTTTTGTGACGGTTTAATTATTTTTCAGTATTTAAGCTTTGTTTTTATTTTCAGTTTCAATCGCTTAGATCTTCCACCCTATAAGAATTATGAGCAGTTGAAGGAAAAGCTGTTGTTTGCAATTGAAGAAACAGAAGGATTTGGGCAGGAATAGCTAAAATTTGCACCTTGAAGAATGTGAACTCAACACAATGTCTGGTCTTCACTTCTTCTGCTTGTTGCACACTTCATTGTAAAGTAGACTTGACTTGGATTTATTTAACAATACTAATGTGTAAGTAAATGGATGTTATCCTGAGGTTTTATCCACAGTAACTCTGGATTTCTACTGAGCACTTTCAGAAATCAAATGAGCAATCAGATATGGCTACAAATGAATTCTGACCTACGTAGAGGTTTAATACAGCTTTGGGCTCTGCTTTGTTTTACCATTCATTAATTAGAATGTGTCCTTAATGACTGACAGATTTTTAACAATAGTTTTGTCTTTCCTTTTTAGTAGCATTTTTTGCTACTGATGCACTGGGAAGTTCATTGGTAGCTGCAGTGCTGCAGCAGCATCCTAAGCCTCTTTAAGCAGTGTTGTAGAGCCAGCCTGTCTGTGAGCAAATCCATCACTTCAGCCCTTTTTTCTATCTCAAGTGTGGCCAGACTGTTTTTCCCTGCCTGGAGTCTGCTCACATGCCAGCTGGACTCAAGCTGCTGCTAAGGGGATGTCAAACTGTGGCACGAATCCAGGGCATAGCTTTGCTTTGGTTTTCTTTTTCCTAATTCTGCTAATTTCAGCAAAATAGCCACCTGCCCAAAGTTGTTGGAACCTTTCTGTGTGCCCTTGGAAGACTGATCTTTTTTGTGTGTAACACATTTAAGTTTTAAATCAATATTAACACTGTGGTACTTCACTTGTTTTGCAAAAGACAAGACCACCTGGGATTGCACTGATTCCATGTAGATTCCTGTTTTCAGACTGATGTTTCTTGTCAACAGTGTTAATGGACGTTATTGTCAGTGTTATTCTTACATGTTGCAGTCAGTTGCTCTGAAGGCTCTTGGGTTCTCAGGATGAGATACCAAACAACTGGATTCAGAAAATGATAGTACTTAGCATTTTTGGTGATGAACTGATACTGAACTGATGGCTAAGGCTAAGAGGATGAGAAAGTTCAGACAGGAATTACAGATCTTTGAAAAGCTGGAGCATCAGTAAATAGTTCCATAAAGACTGAAACTCAAGTTTTTGGGGGAGGTTTCTAACCTAATTCACTGCTTGTAGCTGTTAACTTTTGTAGTGAGTTCCTATTGGATTAATAACATCTTTTACTTCCTTTTAGAATCTGTTAATACTGAGTTCTCTTCTGGTTTACAATAACATTTTGCATTTTACTGCTCCTTTAGACTTAATGCACTTTTTGGGTATGGTCAGCTCCTTCTCTGTGTGAAGGGAGGAAAGCAAACTTCAGTGAGCTGAGCTGGTAGCCATGGCAGGAGTTGTGACACTTGAAACACCATGTAGCACATATTAAAGCATAATGTGGCTCAAAGCATTGGGCCAGGAGCTGGTTTTAAGAGGCTTTTGGATATGGGAACCAAAACAGGACAGAGGGAAACCGTAAAACTGAACTTCCAGTCTCGAAAAGAGCAATTCTTTCCTCTTGTCCCTTCTGTCTGAACTATAAGAGGGAAGAACTGATTCAGGCCTAAGAACCACCCAGGCACTGCAGGTTTTAACTGGGTTTTTTGGGTCATACAAAGAGATGTTTACTGGAAGGAAGGATTCTCAGCCTGTAGAGTGAACAGCTCTTGCGTCATGCATATTCCAGGAAAGGCATGGAAAAGGGTTTCTGATAACACAGAAATGACCCTCTCTTAGAGTTCCATTGCTGGTAGAACCAACCTGACTTCATGGGTTTACTAGGAGAAAAATCTGCCAACTTCAGAAAGGTTTGATGGATTTCTTACAGTACACAGCTCACGAGGAGAAAAAAAGCCTTATAAATATATTCTGTTTGTATGAATTCTTACAATGAAAGGTAGTTATCTAACATATTTCCAAGAGAGGTTAAATTAAGCAAGATAATGCAAGATTAAGCTATGACAAATAGTCTGTGTTCTGCATAATGCTTTATGATTCATGTAGGGAACCTAGAACTATTGTTAATGTATAAATATCACCCAAAAGGCTTTCAGCCCTATATTTTTAAACTAAAGAATAGTTATAATTGAAATAGCCTTAGCCCTAGTTCTATAGGGTGTGGCTGTTTGAATATTTTTATGGTTGAAATGTTTAGTTCAGGACAAGGTAAATGCTTGTATATATTTTTGCAGTCCGGGATTCCACTTATTCCATTTTTCTTTAATTTAAATGGCATGTTTATATGTCTTTTCTGCTGTATTAGGATGGGGGAAAAGGGGCTGGATATCCCAAGATTTTAAAAGATAAATAAAAAATAAAGAATCCACTGGGGGGAGGAGGAGGGGGAAAATAATCTGTGAAACATGGGGTTGGCCAAAATAGACAGAAATGAAAGCAAATTTCTTGCATTGAACTGGGGGCATTTCTGAAGTCAGAGGTTAAGATTCCTCGGCCATTTTGCTCCGTCAGCATTGGGAATGTGAACAAATCTGTTCAGTTTTTACAGCATGTTGTGTAGAAATAAAAAGGACTTAATATGAGCCGCTGGTGCAGTTCTGTTCTTTATGGGCATCTGGTGAAAGAAGATGGAGCTGAGCCCAGAGCATCCTGAAGCCCTCAGGTTGTGAGGAACTGCGCTTCCAAGTAAGATGAATGAATTTGTCTCCCACCATCCAGCTGATCCAGCAACCCAAGCTTCATAAATTCACAGTATGTCACAATGCAGGTTCTGCCAATGCAGGCAATTGCCAATTGATCCCAATTTCTTGAGTATTAAAATAACTTTTATTTAGAGTTTTCCCTTGGGAGAATGACGAGCAAATGAAACACTGAGCTGCTGATGGAAGAGGTAACACAGCCTTGTAGCTCTGGGCAGCTCAGGAAATGTTAGTATACTAATGAAATGCACAAGAAATGCATCATGTCTTCATCTGATCTAGAATGGAAATTGTTTTAGTCAAGTTGGTGACATTTAAAAAGAAGGGGGTTTATTATGCTGAGGAAATTAAAACAAATGCTTAAGTTTTTATGATTTTATTTTCTGCATTTTTATTACATGCTGCACTGGATTTGAAATCTCAGCTCTGCTATATTGGTATCTCCAGCCCCCTTTTTATGGTGTCTTTTAATTTTCTTCAAGAATCACTGTTTGTGTATATGTGCTCTAGTGAACTCATCTATAAACTGGGATCAGCAGCACTGGATTGTAAAATACTGTACTGAAATTCCTTGTTGAAGTTTCCTTGCATTGTAATTTCAAATACTCAGGTAACTGTAACAGTATCTCAGTAAGTCAAATACTTTTATAAAACTACTTAAAGAGCTGGAGGTCTCACTGTTGTTTGTTATATGTTATGAAGCATCCATGAGCCAAAGAATTGTCTGTGAGCTTTTTGGGGGGTGACATGTGAGGCTGTCTCAATCAGAACCATGGAATACCACACTGGAAAAGACCTAGGGTTCATCTGGTCCGATGTTTATAGGCAAAGCACAAGCTAGACAGGATGTTCCAATGCCCTGCCCAGCCCAAACTTAAGAGTGTCCAGTGCTGGGGAATCCACCACTTCACTGGTGAGATGATTCCAAGGGCGTGTTGTTATTAACTAAATGAGAGTGCAGTCGGAATCTCCTCAGGAGTACCTTGTGCCTATCACCCTTTCTCTTTGATATATCACACCTTGTGAAAAGGGAGTATCCATTATCCTTGCCTTGTCCCAAACCCCCCTGCACACTGGCATCCCAAGGCACGGAAGGGCTAAATTCCACCCTCATGGATGCATCCCAGCTGCAGCAGATAAGCACTGCTCAGCTCGTTCTTGGGCTGATCATGGGACAGTAAAAGAGCAATGGAGATGGTTGTGGCACTCTGGAGATGACCAATGCAACGTTCACACATCTTATGGTCTCTTCAAG
>NW_009934874.1:0-9040 GCF_000696875.1 Nestor notabilis
ACTATTCTATGATTCTATGATTCTAAAAGCAGTATACCAGTCACACATTATAGGGATGAGAGGTAGAATTCGTATTGCAGATGGGAAAGGTTAGCCTACTATTTCTATAACATTTTGGGGTAGCAGTACTTATTAGCACCAGTGAGAAGAGCTAACTTAATTGTAAAAAATCTTGTAAGGTTAAGATTAGGCCCAGTGCAGGAAAAAACCAAAATGCCTGAGGCTTTTGCTTTGTATCATTTTCCTGTCACTTGCAATAGCTAAACAAAACTGTAGCTCCCATTTCTTTTTTTTTTTTTTTGCAGCCATTTGAAGGGAAACTGTAAGAAAGAGAGAGAGATGAATGGTGAGACAAAGGGATACAGAAGTCATTCATTATCGTCATGATCCAGATGTTAATGAATGTCAATGTGTCTTCTGAGTAGAAGATACACCAGAGCATCATTTAACATACCTCTCTTCTGTACCTTTCACATAAAACATACCTGGCTATTCTGAGTCACTGAGGAATGTTTTTTTATATAGTCTTGCCTCAATCAATTCCAGAGCAGATGATAATTGGAATTCTTACTGGAAATTCAAAGAAAAATCAAAGGGTTACATTGCGGGTTTTTTTCTTCTTTTTTTTTTTTTTTTCTGGGTGGGGGGAGGTGTTGCTAATACTGTCATTAACTTATTATTCAAATACTTATGTCTGAGTATATTCCTACATTTGAGCCACAGACTTCAACTATATTCTTACTAAGATTAATGGGACTTGCTGGGTAATCAGCACTTTTAAATGCTGAACATATTTAGCTGCCCAAGCTGTAGAACTGTATAAAGATTTTGCCAATTAGGAGCTGTGAACCAAATTTAAGGACTCTAACTGATGTCTAAATGAGACTTTTTCAAAGAGTTGGAATTATAGAAACTGCTGAATGCCCTCCCTCAGAAAATCTGTTTTTTCAGTGTATTCTTAGGGCTTTGATTGACAAGAAGGCTAAGACTGGGATGGTTGAAAAGGTTACAATGTCCCCCATCCCTTCTGTTCTAGAATCAGAACCTGAACCATGGCAGCAACACATTGTCAACTCAGCTTCTTAAAATGACTAACAAGTAGCTTGTGCAGCAAAACAGGGCAGGCAGGGGAAGTGATAAAGTTTTTCACCTTCCCAGCCCACACCTCCTTTCCCCATGCATTGAAAAATGCCCTAAAAAGGTGAACACTCAGCAAATTCTGAGCTCCTTTAGGGAATCCTATTTGGACAGTGAAATTTATGGATTCTAAAAAAAACCATAAGTGATATAATCCTAGATTATGAACCTAAAAGATCTCTGCCTGAAATCCTTATTTTAGGCTGTAGAGTTTGCACTAACACCTTTAAGGCAGTTTACCCTACTGTAGCACCACCTACACAGATTAAGTGTTTTTTCAAGCCCTTCCTTAGTAGCTTACTTCTATTAAACACCTTAAGTGCTGTTGAGCCTTGGAAGTAGGTCTTTGTTAATATGTTGCATGCATTTTTGTGTCAACCTTCACCATGTTGTTTGGTACTATTATTTCAATTTTTTTTTTCGGTTTGTCAAAGTGATATAAAATTTTCTGTTAGATAAAAGTTGTTTCATGAGCATCATTGACACTGAAACTTTTAATTTCTTGCATGTCTGCAAAGAGCACAGAGAACTGAAGTGTCTACTTCTCAATGGACCATATTGTTCCAATATTAGACTTCCACAGATTTTCACATGCTGGGCCATGTGTCCAGTGACTGTATTTATGATACCATCAGTATGCTGAATGAACTCTAAAAACATAAAAAAATAAATTAAAAAAAATTGTAAGCTCAGTAGGAAAGAGGTGCACTGTCCCAGAACAGGCACTAGAAGAACCTCTACCTTACCAAAACAAAATGTTGAAACTTCCTGGCTCTGAAAACATGAAGGGGATTCTCTTTAAAAGTGTTTCTGTTTTCCTAATCTAACTTGCATGTAAAACAGTCAACCGTGCCCATGCTTTCTCCACATACTTTTCTTATTTTGGCTTATTTTACTCTTTCACTCTCCTGCAAAATCAGTCCTGGTTCTATATTTTAGAAGATATGTGATGGAATAATCTTTTCCAGCTCTATTGTCCTGTACTTTGTCCAGTTGTATAAAGGGACATAAATACCTAGAGACAAATGGATGTACTGGTACAGTAGTAGTCCAAGAATTTCAGTGCTCCTGGCCTTAATGCAGAACTGAGGGTAGTAAGAGTCCATCTAGAAGGGGGATCAAGATTTCTGAGAGAAAAAGGGGCGGCCTGGACTTTCCAATGAGCCTAATCCAGAATAAATTTGCTGTTCTGTGACAGAAGTGTTTTAAAATAAAAAATATCTTTCCAAGTATTCAGTGGATAGGTCTGAGTTTTTTCTTAAAGCTGACTAATTCAGCAAAGAATGTATTTTCATTTCACAGATAAGTAGGGTTTAAACATGTATTATTCCCTTTCAAATTACACTTTATAGAGTATTATACCCTGGGAAAAATTATTCATAAATGGCACTAATGAGTGTCAAGCTGCATTGCAAGGCATTTTGAAAATTGTCCTATTAATTAATGGAGCAATTAAGCTCTTGTCAGTGACATATCATATTTCTGACAGGAATAGATGGCCTGTGTAAGTCTGTGCTAGGCAGCTATCCAGGCAACCACTGTGTTTTATGGATGGTAGCAATTTAGTCCAGGTTTATGGTGATGGGACCACCTGCATAGGTGGAGCTGGCAACCTGCATACACAAACAGCACTTTGCACTTTTCCTCAGTAAAATCATCTTAGTTCTAAATTGATGTAGCCCTCCCTAGGATGACACATTAGCTTTTTGCCATTAAACCATAAGTACTGTTTCTCTGAGCTTTTGTGACAAAAATGTCTTAGAATTTAATCCAAAATAGGACATGAAAAGCCAGAACTGCATTCATGGACTGATTTTACTTCCATGCAGTTACACAGTCCATGTGCTTAGATTTATTAGCTGCACATCTTAGAACACATCTGAATATTTTCAAATGTAGACGATGAGCAAAATTATTGGGCCAGCACTAACATAAAATATCCACTATCTTGCTTGGCATACAAAGCAGCAAGCTAGCTTCAGCTCAATAATCAGTGCAGTTAAACCCTGATTTGTGACTGACCACTCCATCAGGGCACTTCTTGCAAACAAAACACTTACAGTGGAAAGGCAGGGAAGGTTCTTTTGCTGATCAGTTCCAAATTTCCCCTTCTTCCAATTTCAGATGATTAAGAATCTGGGGTTTTGTCAATTTCATGAAGCTGTTAAACTCAGCAGAATTTAGACACTCAGGATTGCACAGCATAATTGACATGATTACAGTGTGAAACTCTTTTACATTTAAAATACTGGACCAAATCTACTTCTCTTCTGATATTTAACTGAAACAACCAGACTCACACCAATGGTTAAACTGTAAAACAGTGAATACAATACCTAAAAATGAACACATGTGAAACAACTACTTTCTGATGCCATTCAAAATACGTGATTCTGGACTGAACTTTCATTTGGCTGCTGCGAAAGCAGAAGATATGAAAGCTGATTCAAGAGATAAAACAAATATAACATACAGATGAAAGGCTTGACACTGTTGTGATCAAAAAGACAGCTTGAATATCAGCTTCCAGGATAACTCCACTGTCCTGAAAGTCTCTGAATTTCAACTGCTTATATTTCGGTTGTCAGAGGTTTTACAATATTCTTTCAAGCATTCCCAACATCACTTTGGGAAGTTTGATAAGTGTCCAATAATTTTAAATTAAAATAGTGATTCATTACAATGCCTAAGACACAGAGTTATTTTATCATAAATTATAGGTAATTTTACATTAGCTCAGTTACCAGTAATAGAGTTTTAATGCAGTACTTACATAGTGTTAGAGGAGAAATCTTTGGTACTACTAGATTTATCTCAACAAGGAAATGAAAACTAAATTGGAAAGGCTGCTATGGAAGGAATGCTGATAGGGCACCAGGGAATGGAAGTGAGAACAGAAAGCCACGTCAATCACATAAATGGAAAATAAATAGAAAGAAGAAGATTACAACACACCATGTGAAGGAAAAATGTAGTGCACAGGGAGACTGGAGGAAGGAGAAACAGCAAAATCTAGTAGGGCAGAAAGGGTACAAAAACGGGGAACAAGAAATAGAAAGAGAAGAGTGATAACGTCCAATCAAATTTTCAGAACCAAATTTATGTGACTTCCAGAACTGTTGAGCACTTTTAGCCAGGGTTTATTGGGATCTGTTTTTTCAAAATCAGCCTGCTTCTATTTTAATGGTATATCTAATAACATATTGAAATATGTTTGGGTTTTTTTCACTCAGGCTGGAAGCATTTTCCTGTTCTGTACACATTGTCCCTTGGATTCATGAACTGGTCTTTTGAAAGAAAGGTGGGAGTGATATCTATAGAATTTGGACACCCACAGAGCTAGAGGTCTAACTGCACGTTTGGTTTGGACTCAAATTAGCTCGATTGCAGAACATGAAATGCACTAATTTATTACAAAGGACAAGCAAATACAGTTGAAAATAAAGTCAATTTCCGAAACTTTCATGTTTTCTCAGCTTTTTTCAGCCTTTACCACTCAATGGAGTCAGAAAAACATGAATGTGTTTGATATTTTTCACATGTTCAGGAAAGCATTCATTGATTTTAGTGTGTAAAAATATGAATTACTACCATCAAAATAGCTACCAAAATTACTGAAACTGCACAACATTAATGAAATTTTATCATAATTTAATTATTTCTGTATCATGTAAATTTTTAAAAGAATATTAGTTTTATGCTGGGGAGGAAAATTTTTCATAACCACAAACTCAGTCGAAACTGAAAACATCTGAGGTGGAAAATACCTAAGTAATCATCAGCGAGATTAAGTGACTAAATTGTACCTGAAAACCTTTTGTTTTCCTTTATGTCACTGTCCTGGGTTCAGCTACTGCAGTCATTTTTTCTCCTTCTTAGTAGCTGGTGCAGTGCTGTGTTTTTGACTTTCAGTCTGGGAACAATGCTGATAAGACCAACGTTTATAGTTGTTGCTAAGTAATGTTTACTCTGACCAAGGACTTTCTCAGTCTCATGCTTTGCCAGAGAGGAGGGGAAGCCAGGAGGAAGCAGAGACAGGACACCTGACCCAAACTGGCCAAAGGGGTATTCCATACCACAGCACGTCATGCCCAGGATAGAAACTGTGGGGAGTTACCCGGAAGGCCCAGATCGCTGCTCGGGTCAGGCTGGGTATCGGTCGGCGGGTGGTGAGCGGTTGTGTCCTTTTCCCTTGTTATTCCTCTTATCATTATTATTGGTAGCAGTAGTGGTTTGTATTATACCTTAGTTACTGGAGAGCTGTTATCTCAACTCGTGGGAGTTACATTCCTTCGATTCTCCTCCCCATCCCGCCGGGAGCGGTGGGGAGGAAGGAAAAGGGGGGGAGTGAGCGAACGGCTGCGTGGTTCCAAGTTGCCGGCTGGGCTTGAACCACGACAGTCACATATTCAGTAAATTATATTAACATGTGAAATTCATACTTTTCTGTAGTTTCTGAATTGCTTGTTTAAGAGACACTAAGAAGTTCTTTTGCTTATGCATGAAAACGCGTAGTGAAGAGAACTCAAAGGTTAACAAGTTACTAGATGTGTGATCTCTTAGTCATTTGTTATTAGAAACAATTAACATTCATGAATACAAATCAAGAGGATTTGAGCTGTATCCCACTATCCTGGTACCATTTTTTTGAAGTAATGTTTTCTGAAAACACCTCAGAAACTGATGGATGTCCTTTTTAAGTGTAACACATTTGAAATGTGCTACAGTACGCTGAATGCTACGATGTTAATATTGATGGTGTCAAAATGATTCAGTGCAGACTTTGTCATGCACAGCCCCTTCAAACAAAAGTCACTCAGGAAAATGGGTTGGTGGTGAGGGTTATTTTCTTCCCAGTTCTTCAGTTATGCAAAAAATATAAACACATTGTTTTGGACTAGCAGTGAGACAGTGTATCAGCAAAGCTGAAAAGCCTAACTGACTGCAAAAGCATCTCTATCTTTTGTTCAGTGTTGAACTTCTAAGCTGCAAAATACAAAATGTGCCTGAAATGAAGAAATCTAGAAGAAAGTTGTTGCTTACAGTCTGGTGTTTTTGTGAGCTGCAGAGAATTTTCTGTAGTGAGCAACACATTCTGTCTTAGTTTATTTCTGGTTTATGACATATATGTTTCATTTATTTTCACTCTTCCTAAAATTCTGAGAATGAGGGAACTAATTCTCTGGTTCTGAATGCATACAATTACTTAAAGTTCTTCAAATACTTTAAGGTTTTCTAAGATGGAATTGCTAGACTATCTTATCTTTCCGAGTTAGATCCTGCAAATAACAGGAAGAGCATGCAAAATGAACAGGAATATTTTAGATCTGTTAATTTAGGTAATGTGTGCAGATCTGCATACTGGCCACAAAGATGCTGTATTTCATTTTTATTCATCCCATAAATCTCAAGCACAAAGTTGCACTGTGAAGCACAAGTAAGCAAATATGTCTTGCTATAGTAGATGCTTTGATTGCTGTCATGAGAGATGTTCTCCCACTGAGGACTAATTTTTCCCAAAGACTGAATTGATGGGATAGTTTTACTGCTCTTGTGAAATGGCTGAGAGTACAAAATGTTTTAAAAGTTTTCTTAATTACCTCAGAAATCAAATGTTTAACCCTAATATAATGGTATTAATACGACATAGAAGACAACTGACAATACAGTTATATGAGATAATACAGCTGACTCGTGAAATATACTTTTGTTTATGCATTACTGGGTTAGGTTATAAGTATCAAAGATGCTGAAAAATATCACCCAACAAAATGCACTAGCTGTTATAACAGTTTGATAGTTGATATTCCTGTTTTACTAATTTCTTCACCTTTTCTGTGGCAAAGATTTTATGATTCTATATTGTGTTTATGGTAATCAATTTTTTACACATATTCAAACTTGCTAGAGTTTCTTAATTTTCTCAAGTAAACAGGACGCAGTTCTACTTAGACATTACAGGTGGTGCTGCATTCGTATGAGCCTTGTTTGTAAATTTTTTGGATGAAGTGTGTTCATTCTCTTTGTAGTTACTCAGAATTGAGCTTTTTTATTTTATTGCATTCTTCTTTGTTCTGCTTTTTTTATTTTTTAAATGTTCTTTATATTTATGACTTGTAAAGCTTTTGACCCTCCATTTTTTCTAGTGGTTTGTCATCACTGTCTATCATTCAGTATCTTCTGTACTCTGTAGACTTTTACTGCTTCCAATGATAAGTATGTTTTCCCTAATAGCACTAGCTTGAAAAAGTGATCATACTGAAAATAATCTATGGGAAATGGTTACCTCCTTGGGCACTGCTTATTTATTTCCCCAAATGTAACATCTGCCTCCAGAGTGGCTTAAATTCCAGTGTGTACTACACAGGATCACTGCTAAATTCCTGACTATAACTATAATGTTTATTTTTTGACCAAAACTTGTTTTCCTGGAGGTATATTAATTTACCAAGAAAACTAACAAACAAACAAAACCAACACCCCACCCCACCCAGCATGCATTAGTACCCATGTTTACCGTTATTTTAATAATAACAAGGAACCAGAGACTGATTGCTGGCCTGAAGGTGAAGTGGTTTTAGGCTGTGATTAAATGGTGATCAACTTTCTTTGTAGTAGACTTGTCTCACAGTGAACTAGCTGGAAGAGCTGCAAAAGGAAGCAGATCGTGAGCTATGAGTTCAACAGTGTTGAACTTTTCAACCTTTTTTTCACCTTTTTTTCTTTGCAACAGTTGTTCTTTGGCCCTCTTTCACTTAATAAGATGAAAACATTCATAATACTTGTTTCTGGGATAGGAAGTTCCCTGTATCATGAAGAACTCTCCCATAACTCAGATGAAGACTTTATCTTTGTCTAGTTCTTGGACAGATTTGGACTAGATGAAATGACAAATTTTAATTTATTCTTTCTTTTTTCTACAGAATACAGTAAACATATATTATCATTGGCAATCAATCTTCTACTCATACCTGTACAAATACACACTCACATGCCATGTATGCAAAAATAAGTTCAGGAAAATGTAGACTTCCAATTGCTGACCAAACTTGCAACTAACTGTTAAAGACTCCAGGCTACTGCAGGAGCAATGGGGAATGAAGGAATGCTTTGTTTAGACAAGCATCAGCAGAAGTCATGCAGAGTTAGATTTATCTAACTAAATGTGAAAGTCTTTATCACATCTGTCAGTCAGTCTTTCTTCATAGTGGAGATAAATAAGCACTTCTAAGATGTGATTCATTCTAAAGAAGGCATCTCAAATATGTCATGGCTATGTTTCCCTATAAGTGACTAATTCTCTTCCTTACCTGTGAAAGAAGCTTGGGGTGATTGGCTCAGATGCACTAAGCTAAGAGTAAGGGCAGTAAGAGGTCCTTATTCATAACTTCTTTGTGTTTTTCATAGTTATCTCCACTTGAAGATACAATATTCTTACAATAATGTTTTAAAACCTAATAGATCTGGCTCCTCTTACTCAACTTGCCTGCCAGCACTCTGGGATTCTAAATCTTTGGTATATATTGAGAGCAAAAGTAAGAGATGACAACTTACTATCTTTACTTCTTTAAATATTAATCGTATTTGTTAGCTCTGGGATTTCAGTTTTATTCTTATTTTCCTTTTTTTTTTAAATTCAGAATCAACAGCCACTTGCTGAAAAAATACTTGCAGAATAAGGAATTACTCTATGATAGAGCTGGGCCCGTTAGGACCAGTAAAGTGGGTTTGTTTGCTGAACTAGCCATCTCAGGAACATTCTGAGCAGAGGTCATTCATATTGAAAGAGGTTTGGATAATTTCATTATTCAATATTGACTGAAACTAGAATTTTCAATCATGCAGATACATCTCTATGATTCTACTTTCACAGCACATCAAATTTGGTGGGGAGGGAAGAAGT
>NW_009934874.1:9071-16271 GCF_000696875.1 Nestor notabilis
AATATTTCTATCTGAATGCTAAAAACTTGAAAGTGCATTGAACTGGCTGACATGATCTGTCAGCAGAAAGACAGTTCAGTTCTCTCAGAAATTAATGCATTAATAGTGTTGCAGCTATCACAATTATTTCTTCTTGTTCACCAGAACTGAACAGAAATAATGTGTCCTGAGAGGGCTTGTGTAATAAATTTTCTAACCAACTCGTACATTTCTGCAAGAAAAGGTTGTTTTCTGTCCCTCAGATCCCTAGAGAAACTAAACTTTCAATTGCATTTTTCAAATCGATACAAGAGCAATCATTCCATATTTCTTCAGTGACTGATCACTGTTCATGGGAAAGATTCATGTCACAGACAGCAAAAAGGGTTCGCTTGCTCCTGGCAATTACAAATCCAAGTATACCCTACTACAGAAAGCACATAGAATAATACCATTAATTCTGGCACTTGTAATTCTGAGTAATTACAAATAATGTTACATTTTAATAAAGCACTAAACCCATTTCAACAGTAGTAGATAGATTCTGATGCTCTAAAGCTTAGAGCAGGCACCAACACATTGATAGCAGGATGCCCATTTTGTTTGTCTGGGTGTTCTCTTTGCCAGGGAAAGCATTCTTTTTTTCTGACTGTAGAAAGTTGGTTGACTTTTGTGGTAAGTTCAACACAACAGGTTTGGTTTACAGTCCTGGGTTAAGTCTGCAGTGATCAAGCACAAAGCTGCCCAATAGGTACCCTCAAACAGCACTGAATACATGATTTGTGTATCATAAAATCATAAAATTGTAGAATGATAGAATGTGTTGGGTTGGAAGGGACCTTAAAGATAACCTAGTTTCAACTCCCCTGCCGTGGGCAGGGATACCTTCCACCAGATCAGGCTGATCAAAGCCCGATCCAAACTATCCTTGAACACTGACAAGGATAGAGCATCCACAGCTTCTCTGGGCAACCTGTTACAGTCTCACCACCCTCCCAATAAAGAAGTCTAAATCTATCCTCTTTCACTTTCAAGCCACTCCCTCTTGCCATATCCCTACATACCCTTGTAAAAAATCCCTCCCTAGATTTCTTGTAGTCCCCTTTTGGGGAATGGGAGGCTATTCTAAGGTCTGCCCAGAGCCTTCTCTTCTCCAAGCTGAATAAGCCCAGGTCTCTCAGCCTGTCTTCATAGGAGAGGTGTTTGAGCCCTCTGATCATCTTCATGCCCCTCTTCTGGACTTGCTCCAACAGATTCATGTTGGATGATACCTTATCAGCTCTTGTGTCATTACCAGATCCCTTCCTTTATCCACCTTACTCTTGTTCCCAACTGAAAAATAAAAAAAAAAAAATAAAAAGCCTCAACAAAAAAGTGTTTATAAATGTTCAAGACTGGAATATATTAATCACGTGCTATGGACATATTTTTTTCTATTCTGCTATCATACTTTTATAGTTTATTCAGTATTAAGAGATACTGATACATATACTGGCTATCTGAATATATTCTATATTCTCTGTCCAATTTTCTGCAATTTTTTTCATGAATGTGTATTTCCTGTACAAATCTACAAAACCTACTGATAGAATTGATAGGTCTATGACTTGTCTAACCACTAGTTCCCACTTCTTTCACTTTCACAACTACCCATTAAGTTTTAATGAATTTCCATTGTATGATGTGCTAAGGATGTGATCCAGTCAGTTAAGATACCATGAATATGGATGAAGACAAGTAATACAGTAAATGGCAACATAACAGTTTTGTGATAATGTCTGAAATGTAAGCACATATTTATGGAGAGATTTTCCACATCATGATATATCTCTGCTCCTCTCTTGAAAGCATGGGAGGAAGGCAGGCAGTCAGGCAGGCTAGCTGGCTGCCTGCCTTTATTCCAAATAGCTGTTTCTTAAGGACTGCTAATGCAAATGTTATTTAAAGATTTAACTAAAAGGCTCAAAGTAATTTATTATAAATATGGAAATAAAAAGTAATTAGTGCTGTAATTTTAAAAATTTGACAGAAATCACAGAATCACAGAATGGTTGAGGTCAGAAGGAATATTGTAGTTCAACCCTCTTGCCAAAACAGGGTCAGATTGTTTAGGACTCTGTCCAGGTGATCTTTCAATATTCAGTGGAGATTCCACAATCTCTCTGAGCAACCTGCTCCAATGCTGGACCACTCTCACAGTAAAAATGTGTTTTCTTTTGTTCAGATGGAATTCTATGGTTTTTAGTTTGTGCCCATGTCCTCCTTCCTGTCACTGGCATCACTGAGGAAAGTCTGACTCCCTTGACCTCATTCCACCATGAGGTTTTTATGCATGTTGGTAAGATCATCTTGAGCCTTCTCTGCTCTAGCCTGAACAGTACCAGCATTCTCAGCCTCTCATACGAGAGATGCTTCAGGTTTTTTGCCATATTCATGTCCCTTCACTGGACTTGTTCCAGCATCTGCTTTCTTACACTGGGGAGCCCAGCACTCCAGATGTGTCTCATTGGTGCTGAGTAGAGAGGAAGAACTGCCTCCCTTAAACTGTTGGCAACACTTTTAAATTTCAATGGACATATTCTCTAAAATAAATAATTCTTAATAATAAAATTACTAATAATTTTGAGACAATCTGATACTCTAGAATGTAGCAACTACATACTAGTTCTACTTTTAGGACTAAATTTTGCTAATTTAGTAAACTGCAAGAAAGTGAGGATCTGTCCTGTTTTTTACTGCCAGAGAAATACTGCTCCTCATCAAAGCCCAGGTTTTACTACTTACTCATTAGTATAAAGATGTAATAGTAAAAAAAAACCCATACAAAACATACGTATGATAAATAGATGCAAAATCCTGTTTTTCAGCAGATTTGATGTAACTTTTGTTCTGATTTGTAGTCCAAGGTTAATTAAGCCAGTTGTCCAGTTTAGTGGCCAGTTAAATTTCTGTAAAGTGAAAAGTTTGTTCCTTTTCTATCTCTTGCCCATTTTATTAAATTCTTCTTCCCTTTACACCTATTTTTAACTTAGTTAAAAGTTTTAACTTCAAAATATTTCACAAGAGCTCTGCCAAAATCTATCAGGCATATTACAGCCTTTCTGTAGATACATCTGCATGTTTTCTGCTTGCTCATAAAGTTAGGAGTTGGTTTTGGTTTTTGTTTTGTTTGGTTTGGGTTTTTGTAGCACCCAAAATAATAAAGTCTGTTGCTTCTAGGTACTAGTGGAGGTATCTTTCTAGAGGTACATCATACAAGACAGGTAAAGGATGCCTAGAAGTCTATTATCTTGCTTTCCATTTATACATTTTTACAGTTTGATGAGATAGTGTCATGGTTCAAGCCCAGCCGGCAACTTGGAACCACACAGCCGCTCACTCACTTCCCGCCCCCCTTCCTTCCTCCCCCCTCTCCCGGAGGGATGGGGAGGAGAATCGGAAGAATGTAACTCCCACGGGTTGACATAACAGCACTCCAGTAACTAAGGTATAATACAAACCACTACTGCTACCAATAATAATGATAAGAGGAATAACCAGGGGAGAGGACGCAACTGCTCACCACCCACTGACTGATACCCAGCCCAACCGACCTGAGCAGTGATCTGGGCCTTCCGGGTAACTCCCCCCAGTTTATATACTGGGCATGACGTGCTGTGGTATGGAATACCCCTTTGGCCAGTTTGGGTCAGGTGTCCTGTCTCTGCTTCCTCCTGGCTTCCCCTCCTCCCTGGCAGAGCATGAGACTGAGAAAGCCCTTGGTCAGAGTAAACATTACTGAGCAACAACTAAAAACATCGGTGTTATCAGTGTTGTTCCCAGACTGAAAGCCAAAAACACAGCACTGCACCAGCTACTAAGGAGAAAAAATGAATGCTGCAGCTGAACCCAGGACGGATAGTCATGGAGTTTTATAGGAGACAGCATTTATATTCTGCTTTCTATAATTACAGATTTAACCCGCTTTTTTATTTGCTACCTTTAGGCTGTAATCTATATATGCAGCCATAGAGTAACCTGATAGATGTGGCACGTCTTCAAAACTGGATTAGGAGTTAACCGGAAACTACTGCTTAAATAATTTACCTGTTTATCTCTATGGCAAACATCACAAGGTCTCCCTAGCTACGTGTCATGGAAGGTCACTCTGCCTTCATCTTTTTTTGCCCCTGGCCCAGCTCTTTAAAAAGCAGCAGCTAATTTTGTATCCCCTGAGTCTCATTCTAAAATTAAGAATTGAGATTATAAACACAGAGTTTATAAAGTTGCTCAGGACAAAGTAATTCAGAAACTTCTGAAAACATATTAAATATCTAACCAGATAGTTTCCTAATGTAATGTTCTATTCAGATTTCAATTGCAGCATAATTCATACACCCTCTGCTTTGAACCTTAAAAAGTTTCTTTGTGTATGCCTCAAGCTTTTTTTAAACAGATCTTGCTTTCATTGTTCATAGCTGTCTTTTATATGTATGTATGTATATAAACATTTCTAGAGCTTTTGCCCTGTAACAACATCTAGACTCAAGTTCCCACAGGTCAGCTGGTTTAATTCACTAGTTTTAAAAAATCACTTTCATTAGAGAACCAGTGTTTTACAAGTCTTCTACAGACACATCTGCTTTGCCTTCAGTAGTTGAGCAGAGGTTATGCATGAACTTCTAAAAACTAGTAGCCGGTACCGCTTCCTTACTGCCTGAGGATTCAGAGCTTGATCCTGAGTTGGTTTACAAACTTTGCCTGACTTCCTTTGCTGTACCTAGCTGTTAGCTTTTTCTAGTTCAGATTAGCAAATAGCCAGTGCAGACAATCAGAAGAATTTGACATGATGAATATTCAAATCTACCAAATAAATTGTTCCTTGTGTGGCTTTTTCAGTATTGGTTGCCAAACATATATGGCTTTCTTGGTCTCCAGTCCTCTCTTCTTCCAATTGTTATTCTTTTCCCAAGTCTCTTGCTTCTGTCACATCAGTCATATTTAACCTCACAGTTGTAGCTACTTCCTTCTTAATGGAAATCTTTCTTACTCTAATCTCTGCTGCCCTGAATCTTTCAACTTCAATATTCTTTCTGTCATGCTGTTTGTGGCAAAGACTTCATCTCACAAGCAGAAAAAAAGGGATGGCTGCCAGCTCTCTTTTTAGCGAGTCTACTAGACCTAACCTCAGACAACAGGAGTCCTACAGGGCCACCTATTCCATTTTTTTTCCTAAACAGTAGCAGTCAGCCCTTGCTGTGCACACAAACTCGGCAATTGCTTCTTCTAGAGCCTATCACAACTCATGTCTGTCTACTAACTTTACCCAACATAAGCTAACTAATGTGCTCATCACTTTCAATGTGAGGAGTCAGTGCACAGGCACTTGCAAAAATTCCTATAAAATGTTTTCGCAGTTATTCAAATGCAATTTTCAGCCCCTTATTGACTGAAAGAGGTCCCTTGAGTATGACCTTTAATGAGCACATCTAAATTAGGTTAGATCAGTTATGCCTTAATAATGTCACTATTTTTCCATTAGCTATAAATGGAATTTAGGATAATGAGCTTAGAGTTAAACATAACCATTGTGAACATCCTGGGCTCAATCCAATTGCCTACATATGGACCTCTCTCTTCTGCCTGGGATCTGAAGTACCTAGCTGTTGCTACTGGATGGTACAAATCTTCTACAATGAAATGTACCATATTTGCCAGCCTAAGCTTCTGGTTTCATTACACGAACCAAACTAAATATTTCTTTTTGTGCCAGAAAATAATCTATTAATGATGATATTTAAACTGCTCTAGTGTATCTCTTCTGGACAAAGCTCCTTATTAAAAATGTCTCCTATAATTCTTCTGTGTCATTTTGACCAGTCTCACTGGTATGCCTCAGATATCCTTGATTTCGTCAGACAGTACCAGATGTCCATGTTTCAGCAACTGAATCAAGACCTGAGTGGGATTCTAGGTGAAACTGAGGTGCTTATGAATGAGGCAAACCACATAAATTAAAATTAAATGTGGTATTTGCACTGAGGTAGATGTTTAACTTTCCATTACTGTTCATGGAGATCATAAACTTAATTCATGACATCTACCGCCTTTTGAGAGGTCTTAGGCAATCCAAGAAATATGGGGTAGTATGAACTTACACAGTTTTGTGTAAGTAACTTATGAACTTATGCAGTTTTGCAGTGGAAGTTCGAGGCTAGCTAATATGTCATATTTCAAATAGATCTGAACTTCTGTGTGTGTGATCAGACTTTATCAATCCCCCAGTCAATATCATCACAGAGTCTAAATATCAGTTTAAAAAGCTGAAAAGACAAACTCAATCTCACTCCTAAATTTGATGTTATTAGTCTTCTAAAAAGTGATTACCTGAGTATTTAAGTGGTTGTATGGTAAAATGATTGAAAGTCAAAGGAATATGTTTCCTACAGTTACTAGAGGTTCTACAGAATGGACGATGATCTCAAGAAAGCAGAAGAGTGAGTTAAAGTTGTTTTTAATTTTGGTTTTAAATAAATTTTTTTAAAAAGTTTCTTTTCGTATAAATTGTCTAAAACATACCAGAGGAGGAAAAGGTTCTTCTAATCCTTGTTTTCTTTAGAGAACAAATTAATCAATTTTGTTTCTTTTTTTACAAGAAATAAATTAATTGCTGTAAATATACTACCAGATTTCTTACAGTTCTGTCAGCTGAATATGGTTCATAGTATTTCTTCAGTGTGCACTTTATTTTAAAAAAGTTTCCAATGCTTTTGCTTTTTTATTACTTTATTCCAGTTTTATAGTAACTAAAAAAAACCCCAAGAACTTAAGGATACAGCTACAGTCTGAAAAATGTAGCTAAACAAATAGTTTCTTCCACAGGAATTAGAACGATAATACATCTTCCTTGGGGAGAGACTGAAAAACATTAAATCTTTCTGCCTTTTTTCTTATTAAATTTTGGTGCATAACATCCTCCATGCTTGATTCTGAGCACTTGAAGACATGCTATTGAACTGAACCAAATGTATAGCTATGTTAAATTCTCCAGGATGAAAATCAAATCAATTGAATCTTTATCCCCTTTTTTCTAACACAAATCAAAGAGAAGGATACCTTTTTATGTTTCCAATGCTTCTATTTGAACAAGAATGATAACCTTTTTGAAAACCTCTTTGTAAATTCTGTGACCTAGTATAGAAAATAATCAAAGCACCTTGTCGTGGTTTAAGCCCAGCCGGC
>NW_009934875.1:0-76688 GCF_000696875.1 Nestor notabilis
CCAACCCCCAGATCGCCTAGTTCCAATCCCCATCTAGTTCCAACCTCATCTGGGGTGTCCCTGGTGGCCACTGCACCCTGTCTGGCCACCAGCATCCCTACATGGCAAGGAGCCACGGTTGTCCAGGGTGCTGGTCTACAAAAAGGAGTTGATCACCCTGGAACCAGCTCACATCTGGGCCGCAACTGGCCCCGGGTACCAAAGTGCCTTCTGGAGCCTCCTATGCCCTCCTGGCTCACCCATGGAGCAGTTGTTATGTTGCATAGGAGCATTTCAGGTGTGTTTCATCCCCATGCAGAGCAACAGCCATTTGTCCCTTGGGGTCTTTCCCAAAACGGACAGCCCCAGCACCTCTTACCAGGACCCGGGGCACAGAGGTGTCTCTCTTAACAGCTCTCCCGCCAAATGCTCCTGCAGCTGTTTTGTGGGATGCTGTATATCCAGCCCCTGCCAAATGTGTCAGGCCACTGGGCATCAAGCACACTGCTGGTGTAAATTCATTTTCCACTGGCAAGCAGGTCACAAATAGCTTCAAGATGCAGTATTTAGACCAAAAGATGCTCAGGGTGCACCATCAGGTTTATGGTGGAGCGACAAGGAGGCAAAGGCTCAAATGGTGGCTTCAGGATCCAGCTCCAACCTTGCCCCTGAGTGATGCTCACTGGTGGCAATTTGCCTGTGGGAGGGTTGTAGCAGGAATTCCCAACTGCAGCCTCAAAGCCAGAGACCAAACTGCCCAGAGGCATCACCCAGTAGCATCTCCTATAGCACCTACAGCCCTGGTGCCATGGGCCAGCCAGACCAGCTGGCTGCCTGGCAGAGGGATGAGCATCCTACAGCACACCCAGGGTGGGGTGACCCAGGTACTTCCACAGTTTCCTTTACAAGAACCCCCTGCACACAGGCAGGTCCTGCCAAGAAGATAAGGAGATGAAGTGATGGATACCCCCTAGAACTGAGGCTCACCTTTTATCATCCTGCATGCCTGCACATCCAGCCCAGGGCTCCTGGGGCTCAAATACTGCACAAGGGATGTGTCAGAGATGATGTTGGCCGCTGAGCCCACACAGAGGCAAACGTCTCCTCAGAAAGTCAGTGCAAAAGTATTTGTGACTCTCACTTCTTCACAACCACAGGCAGCACCAGGCAGCCCCTGGTGACAGCCACCATCCCAACCCTGGGCAGAGCACAGATCTTCCAAGGGGGCTTCTCAGGACCTCCCCCCCCAATGCCCTCTACTATGTTGAGCTGTGGAAGCCGGCTGGTAAATAGCAGGATTTAGAGGTGGAAGGTGGATGGGATGGGGCTGGGCCAAGCTGAAAGATGCATCCTGCTCTCCGCTGGGAATCCTGCTGCCCTGGGACTGGTACTGGCCCTGCTGCCATCACACCCACATCTGGACAATGCCATTGCTCTGCCCCGCCTGGAGAAATGTCCTTGGCAAGGGAAGCCCCAAAGCCAGGCTGGTCATCACAACCCTTCTGCAGCCATCGGGAGCTGCCCAGAGAGGGCTGTAGTCAGGGACCCATGTGCTCACACAGCTCCCAAACACCCTCCTGTGAGTGCTACGTGGATGATGGTCACCACCAGGAGCGAGCTGCAAAAAGCGTGCCCACAATTTGGGCTCCTCTCCACCAGGATCTAGCCCCATGTGGGTGCCCCAGCCCATGCCATGGGGCTGCAGAGAAGGATTTTAGCTGAGAGAGTCCTGGTGCACATCCCTCAACTCCCCAAATCTCAGTTTTTGCAGTCACCATCATTCCCTTTCACCGGTGGTCTTGCTTCAGCAGCCCTTAGCCCTGCCCTGGAGAGACCATCAGCCCCACCAGCCTCCCTGGGGAAGTATCAGCACCACTGCTGAGGCCCCAGTGAGCACTAACTGGCTGCAGAGGGGCTGTCAGAGCACCGCACCATGCTCTGCGAAGCCAGGATGGGGGGTTGTGCCTGGGAGCAGGCGCCAAGGATCTGCCTCTGCTTTCCCAGGCAGTCTCAAGCAATGCTTAACCAGCCTGCAGATGTACAGAGGCTCTGTTTGCTATTTAGGGCTGTGGACCCTCAGGAGCTGGTGGGAGCAGGAGGGTGTTAGCACAGACTGAGTGGTTTGCTATTGAAGTGACAGCTTCCCTGCCTGCCACTACCCCATCCCTGGGATGCTCCTGCGGGGTGCTCTGTCACCCAGCCCTGTGCCTTACCAAGAAGCCTTGAGCCCTCCGAAAGTAATACCAGATTATGTGCTTCTTGAGTTGTTTATAACTCAGTTAACCAGCCAGAGAGAAGCCATCACTGCCCTTCTGTCCCGCTTCCATGTAAGCCCGGTGAGGTGGCTAAGTGTGATGGAGAAAGCTCTCTCCACCCTGCTCTGTGTGATTAAGGCGTTGAAGGCTTTTGCTGAAGTTTTAAGACTGGATTTAAGGATTTAAGGAACTTGCAGGGTGGCAGTAGCCCAGTTTGCAGCACTAAGTCTGCTTGTGGCCACCCCTGGTTCCTGGCTGGTATGGAGAAGGAGGGAAACAACCCCATGAAGAAGGCACAACACAGGAGTTCCCATGGGCAGTTACCCCTGGCTCAGCCATACTCAGGGGCATGCCACCAGCATGCACTGCTTGTGCCTGGCCATCCTGCACCCATCCCTGCTGCAGTGTCATGCTTGTCCATCCCACCCTGTCAGTGCCTGCTCTGGCATCCTTGCAGCTCAGTACCTGCTGGGGGAAGATGCACACATTTGTGCATGGTGTATATGCAAGGGGAACCTCCATCCTCTGTGATTAATAAGAAGGGACCAGGAGCTGGATGTGCAGCCTGGTCCCCACAGCACACAAAGCAGGTTCCCTGCCCCAAGCACCCAAGCATTGGGATCCAGTGACACCCACATCCAACACTGACAGCTGGGAACAGCGCTGGGATGGTGCACTGGGTGCAGGGATGGTGATGGCCTTGAGAGAGCTTTGCCCTTGTGCAATGAATGCACAACTGGGGCTCCTCTCAGGGCAAAAATGCTGGGTTTCCTCCCCAAGCCTAAAGCACGGAGCAAAGAAGATAGAGAGGGCTATCCAAGGGGAACTGCATGGGGGGATGATGAAGGGGAGCTCCGCTTTGGTTCAGGGCAAATCCAGGGTGGATCAGCCCAATTTGAGGTTGAACGGCCAAATCCAGGGCTGCAACAGCCTGCCATGGGGCAGGGTTGATGCTCCGGGGCTCACCACCTTGGCTGTTCTCAGAGTGCCATTGAGCATGGTAGTGGGTGCATCGGCTGTGGGGCTGGAGCATGGGGATCCGGGATGGGGCCGGAGCAGTTCCCTGCCTGGTGGGGTTTCTTTCTATGCAAATGCCTGGGAGCAGCTGCCCTGCCGGCGTGACTCATTTCCTGCTCTTGTGTCACATTCTGGTCAGGCCAGTTTGGCAAAGGCTTTCTTCTCTCCCTCCCTGGCTTCTCCTCCTCCTTCTCTCCCCCCACCGCCGAGGGGAAAAAAAACCCAGCCCCTGGCAGGATGAGGCAGGATTTTCAGGAAACTGCGTCAAAGCCGCAAAACCTCCATATATATATATACATACACATAAAAAACCCAACCAAACAAAAAACCCAGCACAATTTTCTGGTTTTCTTTGTTTTTTGAGCACAGGGGAGGCTGGGGCCAGGCTGGGGCCACTCTTCCCCCCAAGCTTCCCAGCAGCTGGGGCTGTCTCTTCCCCCAGGATGGGATGGGACCCAGCAGAAGAGCTGTACAAGTTTGCTGGGTGGCCAAGGGGATAAGTAAGTGCTGCTCAGTCTCATTTTACCGGATTGGTGCTGCCAGAGCCGGGCTGCCAGCAGGCAGCCTTCATGGGTGGTGTGCCAGCACTGGGGTTCACCCAGTGTTTCTTGCTCCTTGGCAGAGCTCTGGGGCAGCATCAGCACCCTGAAAGATGTACTGGATGGAGTTAAACAGTAACTTAACAGGGTCGGGAAGGGACACCAGCGAATGCTGGCAGCCCCCAGCGTGTGGGTCTCCCACCATGGGTTGGGGCAGGGGAAGGAGATGCTGGGAGCGAATCCCTGCAGCAGCTCCCACGGCCCCATCCAGGATTGCGCTGCCCTAAGCCCAGGCTGTGCCGCAGGAAGACAAGTCACTCTCTGAGGCATTTCCCGCCTGGTGTGTGCTGTAGCTCTGAGGGGAGGATTCACAGCCTCCGGTGGCCCTGCGAGCCCTCCTGCCCCAGCGCTCTGGCTCTGCTGCACCTCTGCCCCCCTGGAGCTGGGTCCCACACATGCACCCCTTGGAAGGCCAGGGCAGGAAGCAGCAGCCCTTTGCCCCAAGCCTGTGGCTACCAGTGGCCCTGCTTCTCCCTCTGCATCAGCCCTTTCCCTGGGGCATCAGGCTCTGGCACAGCATCCCCCACCATAGCTGGGCACCTCCTTGGGGGAAAGATGGAACTTCTCAGTGCTGCCAGCCCAGCAACAAGCTTGGGGACATGAAGCTGCCAGCATCCAGATCCAGTCCTGGGAGGCTGAGGGTGGGAGCAGGGTATGATCCCAACACATCCATTCCCATCTGCAGCTCAGTTCAGCTGCTCTCCCACCAGAAGGTCCCTGCGGTCCCTGCCCCAGCCAAGGTATAATCTTTGAAATCTTCACTTTGGAGCAATTTCTCAGCCTTCCTCTTCCTTTCCTGCACGCTCCCTGCAATTAAAGCCGGCTGCAGCCAAGTGACCCAGCAGCATACACATGCTAAAACACCCCCCACCAGACAGCTACTGAACCTTCCTTTGAAGGGGAGATCATCCGCTGCTGCTGTCCCCCCCTGCAACCCCTCAAACCCAGTCCCTGAGCCCAAGTGTCACTTCTGAGTTTGGTGAAACTGAGGCAGGGCAAGGGCAGGGATCCTGGAGCTACAGCCCACAGCACACACTGCTGCCAGGGCTCTCCTTCCTCTCCTAAAGGTCTGTTTGCCCACAGCAAAGGGAAAAGCGCAAGGGTATCAGTGTAAATTAGGTCAGGAAGCTTTGCTAATAAACTGTCACTCGTGGTTGTGTAATGGGAGCAATTATGGGTTTAAGACACCAGGAAGGAAAACATGGTCTGTCCGGGGGTAGGAGTAGTGATGGCAAATAAAAAGGAGGGTCCTGCTGACAGAAGGATGAAGCTGCCTTTGCGTCGGAGGCGTTTCCGTCCCATCCTGGTACGTTGGCTGCCTGAGGCTTGGATTGACTCCATGCAGGGGGATGCAGGAAGAGAGTTCCCAGCTCCCTGTGCTCTGCTTCATTCCTCAGGGCACCAGGGACTCAAGGCAGGCAGTTGAAATCCCTGGTCCCTGATCCACCCTGCTCAGCTCAGCACTTGGTGCCCATTGCCCCCACAGAGCCCTGCCTTGGGGTCCGATGGGACCTGCGGGTGGCAGGGCTGGTGCTGGGCTGTGCCAGGAAAGCCTGGGAGAAGTGCCTCTCTCCATGCTTCCCTCGCTGCCCACCACTTTGTGCTGCCCCCTGCACAGCAGCAAACCCCTCTGCCCATCACTCCATGCCCCAGACCCTCTGGGATGGTCCCTCCCGGGGTCTCCAGTGGGATGCTCAAGCACTGGTGGAGGTCACCCAGAGCCCAAAATAATCCCAGTGCTCCCTGTGGCCACAACCCGGTGGCACTGCCAAACCTGGAGTGGGGGCACCCATCCTGCTCCATGGGGCTGGGAGAGCGGGAGGCTCCCAGCATGAATCCAGCCCATGCATGCCACAAAGGAGGGGCCGGGGCTCCCGGCAGCCCGGGTTAGCCTTTAACCACCCAAACCGCCACACGGAGGGAGAGGAAATTCTTGAGGCATCTATTAACATGAAAAGAGTCATACTTTACGTTCGGTCCCACTTATGGCTTATAAATGATTACTGCACCTTTTAATAAATGGTTAATCAAGTGTTAGAGTCCAAACAAGTTGATGGGTTGCTTATTACCACGGTTTATAACCTTTTATGAATGCCTTCTGTCGATGTACTTATAAACATCCATACCACGTACTTCTCGTGTCTTGACATGTTGGTCACATCTGTTCTAAGTTTATTAACTCTTGAGCTGCCCGCTAACAGCAGACCAGGAGGGATTCCACTACTTATCTGTATTAATCCATGTGGCTCAGGCAGCACACCTGCATGGGAGGCACCAGCTGAGGGGCCATGTGGCCATCCCCCTTTGCCCAAAAGAGGCTCAAAGCAAACAGGATGTGACCACATCAGGAATAGGTTGGCAGCAGAATGCTGCTCTCACGGGTGTGGGGGTTTTTGCCACCAGGACAAACAGCCAGGGGAAGTCAGCGGCAGATTCTTCCTCTCTTGAAGTCATCGAGCTGAGACAGGATGTAGTCCTGGGCCTCCTGCTTGAATCAGAAACACAAGTTACTGGGCTCAACACGAGAGGAATTGGGTGAATTGGCCTGTGAACACAGGAGGTCAAACGGGATGATTTAATGGACTCTCCTGGCCTGGAAATCCATGGAAACACCCTCGGTTGTCGCTGTTCGTGTGCAGCCAAAGCCCCCCTCGTGTCACATTGCAAATAATGAAACGAATCTCTCAATAAGCTGAATAATCAGAAAACAATTTTCCAATAACAGCATCCCTGAAATCTCCTTTTAAGGCAAGGACTGGGATTCCCACCGCCGAGTGTGCTCCCAACGCCTTGCGTTATTGTTGGGCTGCCTGTGCTGGGGCTGGGCACGCTGCCACCCACCCCACATTCCCGGACACGCTCCCCACTGTGTGTCCCAGCCACCCCTCCACTCCCAAGCCCTTTTTGCCTTTATTTTCACCCTTTGCCGGATGCTTTGGGTAATTTTCCCATTCAAAAAGCAAATGGGGAGTGCGAGGTGCTGTGTATCCACATTTGCTCCAGTATTTTTAGCAGCTGGAGAAGGGCTTTGTGCATTAAACAGATGGGGATGATCCCAGCACCGCAGGAAGTGGGGTCTCCCCAGTTGCCTTGACCATGGATACTCCTGGAGATTTTACATCTCTAACCATGCTTTTTCCTTTGCTTCTTGCTCCCCAGCCCTTCCAGAGCGGGTACCTCATCTCCTGCGTAGGAGCATCTCCAGCCTTGCTCGCTGCCCTCCATCAGGTTATTTGTGGCTGGAGTGTGGAAAGTCTGAGGAAAAGTGAATGATGGGAAAGGGCATTAAAAATACTTTCCCCCTGGGAAAAACAAACCCAGACCTGAAGTATGCTCTTTTGGAAAGCTGCTGCCTGAAACGCACCCACAGCCAGCACATCCCTGCAGCAGGTAAGCAGTGGGGGACCAAGGGGATGAAGCCTGCACTGAGGCTGCGCTGCTGTGGCCTGCCTCGTGGGCTGATTCAATTAGCGTGAGCGATGAGGTGCTGGGGCAAGGTAAAGCCATTCCTCTTCTCCAATGCAAACTCTGCCGACAGCAGAAGCAGTTGCTCCAAAAGCTATGTGGGGAAGCCAGAGCTTTTGGGCACGCTGTGGGCTCCTAGCAGAGAGCTGGGGCTTCCCTGCAGTGCTTCTCCCACCCCTGCCGGGTCCTGGTTTCCTTTGCTGGGCAGTGAGGCTGCAACTTGCAAGAGGGTGAGGATGCTTGTCCGATCCCCACTGTCCCCAAGGCTCTGCTGTGGGGCTGGAGGGGATTTGTCCTGCATGGGGGAGAGGCAGCAGGACCAAGCCTAGCCTGGCTGCTTCAGGCCACTCTCCAAATGCAGCTTGGCCATGGGGTCTCCAAGAGCACAGAGTGTTAAAGTGTCAGATATTGCACACTGGTGTGTGCTGAGAGCCCGTCCTCTGCACTGAGGTGTTACCAGGTGGGTGAAACAGCAAGCAGGAGAGAAGCAAGGCAAAAAGAGTGGGAAAAGAACAGTCCAAAGGGACCTGGTGTGCTGATCCCCTGTGAATCCGTATTTCCTTGTGGTCCAACTGGCCTAAAGCATGTAAAGCTCCTCCCTCCCATGTTTGCACCACCCTAACATGGGCTGGGGGACATGCTATGGAAAGGGACATGCTGTGGGGGTGATGCTATGGGCAGGTCTCCGTGGTCAGGACCACCCCTGGATGCCCAAGTCCAGCAAAACCCAGATGCCCTGGGTGGGCAGGGAGCACAGCAGGAACCCCCTGCTGTGGTGGCTGCCCCCTTGTCCCACCCTGTGGGACGTCTCCCATCCCACCCTGTCTTCTCCTCCTGCCCCATGGGTTCAACCTTTTCCCCACTGAGGTTCCTGGGTGTTGCCATTCACTTTTCAGATAGGAAACAAGCCCCAGCCCTCCCTCCTCACCCAAACAACAACAAAAAACCCAACCAAGAAGAGGAGAGAAATAAACAAACAAATCCCTTCCCTCTCCTGGCTTGGCATCTGCTCGCAGCCCTTCCATTATTAATTGAAGAAGCTGCCGGCGTTATTAGTAACAAACCGCTCCTAATGAAGTTCAGAGCCGCAGACCCAGGAGGGGCTCCCAGGCACCGCTCCTCAGGAACCTTAATTAAATCCACTGCCCGAAGGTGCTCTCAGCCGGGTGGAGGCAGAGTGGTTGAGGCTGCCCGGGCTGGTGGTGGGGCTTGGGGTGAAGGGTGGTGGTGGGAAAGGAGCACCCTGATGTGCTGTAGCCTCAGGGTCACCCTGTCCCCTCTGGATTTGGGGCTGGACAGAGGGATTGGCTGGGATGTGCTGATGCAAGGGGACTGCTGCCCGGCCACAGCGATGGGGAAAGTGGATTATTTGAATTCATTAATTAAATTGAGTGGCCGGCGGGGAGGGTTCCTGGCCAGTCCTTGCTCCACCATTCCTGGGAGGATGTCCCACTGGGGTGGCCCTGTGCTTGCAAAGACTTAGATGCCTGGGAAGGTGAGTGGTATGGGGGGTGTGTGTCAGGCCGGGGGACCAGCTGTGGGCAGCCTCTCCCCCCAGACCCTTGCCTGGAAGAATAACCTCACTGGGGATCCCAGTTGACCAGCAGTGTCCTTGAGTGAGATGATGAAACCCGGCCAAACTATGGCCATGTTCTCTTCAGCATGGCCAGCATGGGTTGCTCTGTGCTGTCGGCACTTGGAGATCCCGCTGCTTTGCCTTGGGGCTGGGACAGTTCGTGTCTGGATGCAGCTGTGGGAGAGGTTCTTCGGGAAAGGATGGTTTTCACCCCTAACTTCAAAAGAAAACAAACTCACCTTCAGCTGACTGCTCCCCCTTCGATGCAGGGAGGGCTGAGACAACACCCCAAAGAGCAAGCGCAAAACCTGCCCAAAGCTGGATTTCAGCTCCTCATGCACCCTTTCCTTCCTCTGCGTGCAGCCGTCTCCTTTCCCCCCTCCCTGTTACCCCACCCTTTCTCTCTCCTTCCTGACCTTAAGGAATTTATTACCGAGGAGTGTAAAAAGATCACTGCAGGATCGCTCTGCGTTACTGGGAAATCATCGCAACATTAGCTCAGTCGTATGTTTTCATCAGCGTTCGCTGCGTCTCTTCCCCGGCATACCCGGAGCACACATCCACACATCCACACCCCCGCGGGTCCCGCAGGAGCCAAGAGGCGCTTGGCAGAGCAGGGACCTGACCCAGCACTCACCCCGCTCCCTCCTTCCCACACCAGTGGATGAGCTTGTCAATTCCTCAGCTGACCAGCCACATCCTCGGACCCACATGGGAGTGCTCCCCATCCCAACAGCAAAGAAAACCCCAGCTACTGGGGCATTCAGGCTGCCTCGGGCTCCAGGGGGTTTTCCCATGGAGGATCCTACACCTGGGAGGACCATGAACCACTGTTTTGTTGAAGTCTGTTGGGAGCAGGAAGATCCCTCCCTCTGCAGTCAGATCTGAGTGTCAGAGCCTGCTCCCATGGGGCTGGGGGGAGAAGGCACCAGTGATGAGGAGGAGAAGGTGCTGAGCAGGAGTCCAGGGGGGTCCCACCAAGTTGCCTGCAGAGACGGACACTGAGAGTTCTGCAAATACGTTTAATGCACTTAGAATACACAGGAGGAAAACAAAAACGTTTAGTGATTCACAAAAATATTACAAAAGGTCACGTGCAGGCGAAAACACACCCAGCACTGCAATAACAATGTAGGAATTTACATTAGAAACTAATATAAAATATTTAAAAACCTCTGCTAGTTTAGCTTTTCAATTTTTTTTCTTTGTCTTTTATAAAAAAAAAGGAGGAGAAGGGGAAGAAAGGCCATCTACAAGGTACTGATACACCGGCTGCAGAGACGTGGGCTCCTTCCGGCCCCATCGGTAGCATCCTTGGTCTCCTCGCTCCATCCAGCCCCGCGCCCGCAGATCAAGCACTCGCACACGCACACAAGCACACGCTGAACTACAGAAAGGTTCATCTCTGGGCTGTGAGGGCAGCCCGAGCAGTCAGGGTTTGCTGTGGTCCTGGTCATCCATGTGTCCCTCACCGTGGGAAGCTTGCCCTTGCTCTAGGTTGTGCAAAATACAGAGTGTCCCCAGCGTGCAGCCAAGCCTCCATCCCTTTAAAAACAGGGAAAGGCCGGTGTGTCCACCCTGGGCTGGATGAGAGAAGGGTTTTCAATGACTATAGATGGGTTTGGAGCACGACCATGGCCAAACTCAGAGCATCAGGACTCCTGTGTGGGGTCCAAGGCATTGGTGCAAGCCCCCAGCGGGATGCCATCTGCTTCCACAAGGGGAAAAGCCAAAAGCCAGGAACAAAAGGGCCTGGAGCCCCCAGCCCGTGATCAGTCACTGCTGGGAGGACAGGGCCACTCACACTCCTTCCTCTGCCCCCCGCGGGCCTCGCCGCCTGCTCGCTGCTGCACAGCACAAGAGCTTCGTTGCCAGCACCACAAAATCCTTCTGCGCCCATCCTGCCCGCGGCATTGTCAACACATGCCATGTTTATGTAGGACCTACCACACACGGCGACAGCTCGGTCCCTCCCACCCTCGCTGCTTGTGCAGCGGAGGGTTTCCGGAGCCGCACTTTCGCTGCAGTTGGGCCCCAGGGAAAGGAACAAAGGAGCCATTTTCATCTCCAGCCTCGCCAGGAGCGGAGGGAGAGGGTGAGAGAAAAGGCCAGTGTTTGCAAAACACAACAATCGGCAGGAAATTTTCCCCCAGGTTTTCGAGGTTTGGGGTTTTTTTTCCTCCTCTGTTCCTCTTTTAAAGAGGGAAGACAGCGTCAGGACAGCTTAAAAACCACCAGGCACTGGCCCCAGCCACATCTGCCACGTGCAGCCCTTACTGAGCTGATGTTCCTCTCCTGCTCTCGGGGCCCTGCAAGGCGAACAGTGAACGATGCCATGGTCTTTCAGCGAGGGAAAGGGAAGGGACTACCTTCACGGCAGGCTAGAAATCGTGTTTCTGAACTGATGTGCCGCTTATGATGATTTTATGGTCTGTCAGCGACTTCAGGGGAAACAGAATCATGGCAGAAATGAAGAGGTGGTGAAGCACGATACACGACAGGTTCACTGGTTGAGAGAGACAGGTTGATGCAGGGCTGGGTTTAAAACACATTTGCAACCTCAGGCTTATTCTCCATTTGAAGTTCTGGACTAATGTCAAACACAAGGGTTTTCTTTTAAAAAGAGAACTGCACAACAGAAAAACAAAATGTTATAAAAATAGTAGGTTGCTACAGAGCTCATTAAAAACTGCCATGGTCCAAAAGACCTGAATCCAGCTTTAAAATCTTGGGAGGTGAACCCCACTGGCAAACATGCATTTCGAGATTGTTTTGGATACAGTTGGCTGCTGCGTAGGCTGGCATTAATCGATAGGGACAGATGCACTGAAAGAGATTCCTGGTTGCTCAACAGTTCACCTGCCCTTGCAGCTTCACTCACAGGGAGAATTAAGGCACACTGTATACTCTAAATGGAGGGCAGTCATGTAGATGACCAAGTCCATGGGAAGTGGAAGGGCTCTCATGGTGCCAGACCCCCTCATCACCTGGGTACTATGCACAGGGGCTGGAGTCCAGGACTGGATGCAGCAGAGCCCCAGGGTGCAAGGCTGGCCCTGGGCTAGAGGAAAATTGGACACACAGGCCTAAGGGTTTCCTCTGGCCTGAAGGTCTGTGGATCTCCCCACCTGACATGACACTACCTTGCCCCAGCCATATACAAGCTGGCAAAGTGGGTCATGGCCTCCAGATGCCCACCCAGGAGGAAGGAGCTGTCATCAGGACAGACAAGCAGCTGAGCAGCCACGATCCCATGTGTCATCTAACCCAGTGTCCTGCGAAGCACGCAGTCAGCCAAGCACCTTCCAGTGAAGCGTCAGAGAAAGGATTCTGTGGGGAGTGGGGGGACATGTGATGAAGGGAAGGGACGATGGGTGAACAATAAAGCTCGCTCAGTGACCAGCCTGGAGGTTCTCACGAGGGGCAGCGGAGCAGGAGCTCCTCTCCCCACCCCACACTGATTAGAATAACAAATGAGACCTAAGCAGCAGCCACATTGCCACTCCCCATCTTTGACTCAACCTCAGATGCAGCCATTTGCAGTCTCTGCCATCAGTGATGGGTACAGGTCAGAGCTTGAACACGCAGTGGGATGTGCGTGGCCGGCTGCCGGCGCCTGTGCAGGACCTCAGTGGGTCTTGCACGGCAATGAGGATTTGCCTGCAGGGCCCCATGCTGTGACGAGGCCCTGATGATTCTCACTTTGGTTTCTAGCTTCCTTTCATCCATATTAGCTCCCCTCGCAACGCCTGAGATGCGTAAGGACTGCACTGCCTTGAACGAGCCTGAGCTGTGGGTGCAGGAGGAGGCTGCTCCCCCACCATGCAACCTCTCCCCAGCAATCTGCCCCCTCCAAGGCAAGCATCGCTTTCAACTGTTTTCTTTTTAAAAGCTACACCCCCTAAATATTTCCACTGGTCACAGATGAAAAACAACACAACCCCCACTTCTTCAAAGACCATTTGATAACTTGGTGTAATTTCAAAAGCCATCCAAGAGTAACTGAGTATTTGAAGTGAAGAGCTTCAGAATATAATTTCAAATCACTGCTGGCAAATCTATGTACAGTAAGAGCAATATATCACCATCCTCAAAGACACTATACACAGCAGGCACCACCTATCTGAGCCACTGAAAATATCACTGTAGGTCACACCAGCTACAAGCTCTGCTCAGATCATAACCCACATACCTCAGTAGTGAAACTACACATTCCTTCTGTTTTTAATCACAAGTTGAGAGGCAGAGTAGTCCTGGCTTTTGGGACTTCTCTCATTCCAGAACTGCTGTCACATGTTGGATTTTCAAGGCATTGTGGGTCTGCCGTGAGGCTCTTCATCTTTGGAAATATCCCTATTGACCTGCTTTGCAAGGTTTCTCCAAGAGGGAGAAAATGGGTACTCACTGCTTCCGAACCATGTTCATTTCCATCCAGAACACTATCTTTAGTCAACATGGGCCTCACAGGTTTTGTTTTCAAAGAATCCTCCTTCACACCTTCTACATGATCTAGAAAAACTCAGCACCAGGGACCTACCATCGCAGCAGGTTTGGGCTAGACAAATACCATGGTGTTAACACTGATGCTTCTTCAAGGGAAAATGCTCACTAAAATACAACAGTTTCTTTTCCATTTCCTTCACATGCAAGCATGTCCTCTTGTCTCAAGATGAAAATATCCAAACTAGAGATCTCATTTAGTTGCCAATGAGTAAGCCTTTGGAATGGTTGCAAACTTGATGTGAGCCAGGGGAGGGGAGGTCCTGTGGGTGCGCAGCAATTCACAATACTGAGGAACATGCAACTTTCTTATTCTTAGATAACTGTTGAGAGGCAGCAACATGACCTTGGAGCTTTAAGGGCTGACTTTCACCACTTTCTCTCTTTGTTAGACCTACTGTACGAGACAGAGATTTCTATTTTAGCTCTTGTCTAATATTTTTCCCCTTAACTAAATAGGAAGATTTAATTTCCTTGCCTTCAAACTTTCCCCTCAATTGTTATCTGGCTATCAGCAAAGATCTGTGAGAAAGTGTCTCAGAAATAGATTTCTGGCATACCACCTGTTCATAACTCAAATACACAGAACTATATATAAATACATGACATGGAACAAAAATACACACACACACAAGGATACTGGGTGGATTTTCAAATGCATTCAGTGTGCTCCCTCTGAAGTCAATGAAAACCCAACCCAGTGCATCTGATGAGAGTAAATATGTGAAGAAAACATACAAATAAGAAAGGCAGAACTGGAGCACAAGCCAGCCTGGAGGAGGTGCATTCCCTGCATACAGCACCGCATCCCCACTGCGAAGGCTCAAGGAGTTCATAGGGCAGGAGGTCCTAAGCTTTCCAGATGTGTGTCAGAGCCCAGAGAGGGTCTGATGGACTTCTCTCTGCCCTGTGCTGATCTCTGCAGGAACAGCAACAATTGACTTTCCAAACGTCCCTTCTTCACCAAGATGTGGATTTTAAGCTCCTTTTAATGAGAGCTAGCATCTGGAAACAAGGAAGAGCAGCCAGCACTGTGGCGATGGGCCAGCTCTGCTGCAAGCACCCCTAGCAAGCATCGTACAAGAGCAGCCCATGGGCTACTGTTGACGGACGGCTTTGGGACAAAACCGTATTTGCTACCTTTGCCTTTTTCCCCTGGCTGCCACAATCATCTGTTTGTTCATTATCTGGTGGTGGGACATTTGGGCATGTAGTTTCTGAAGCTGGACTGCTACATCTTCATGCCGTTTTCTCACCCATGCTGTCCCCTGCATATACATCTAGAGTGCAGAAGGGATGCTTCATGCTAACCAGGACAATGAAAACTGTCCAAGAGATGCCACGAATGAATGCAGTCTGCCACAGCACAGAAAAACCACTCTGGCTGGCACATGCAGATATCTGAAAGTTTGTTCTTTCGCAGCAGGATTTTAAGATGATCCTCTGAGTTCAGACAAAATGACAAACTCATTTACATGTAAATTGCTTCCGTAGCTTTGCAGAAAGGAAGGTTCTGCCGAGCAGTGTTGGACCCTGCATTTGGCCTGCCTTAAATTATAATATAACAACAATTATAATAATACAAATACTACTTTGTACACAAAGCACGCCCTCCCCTGCAAACCCTGGCATGCTTGGGTAGGTCCTACAGCCCTCTAGTCAATAATCACCCTCTGCACAGAGAGACATTGAGTGACTTGCCTGAGGCCACAGCAGAATTCTGTAGCAAGTCCAAAGAAAGCTTTGTGGCTCCTAGCTCAGCTTCTTGACCAACGTTAACCAGCCTCAAATATATGCAAAACCCATCAAAGCTGAATGTGCCAGGATGAAATTAAATCAGAAAACAAACAGAAAACCAACCCTGGGGTACCATGAGGCCTCCTGGACTTTGCTGTTTGATCAGGGGAGTTAAGTGTTAAAAGCTTTTGTTATACCTGCATTACGATCACACAGCAACTGTGAGTAAATCACCAAGTTACCTCGTAGGCAGAAAGGGGTGGAAGGAAAGCTGCACCTCCCCTGACAAGGAGTGAAGAGTTGTCACCAAATGACAATGGGCAGAGGAATGCTACGGAATATGCATCAGAAGCAACCTGCAACAGCAGCAGGGGGTAAAAGCCTGCAGTGGTTTGCTGCAGCATATCCACAGGGGCCAACATCTCGATGCAGAGACAGAACCTGACCCTGCAGACTGTCTCCTCTGCACAACACATTTTACTCCAAGGAGGAAGCCACGGGGATCTAGAGGGAGAGTCTTTTCAAGTTGATTTTGATGCTTTACAGTTCAGATCTATCTGAAAGGAAGGACGTCAGCAACAAGAAGAGCCATCACAGCGAGGCTAGAGGGGAAAATGGAGCTGCACTAGGGCACAACCCTGCTGGAACAGGGAGAATAGTTGGCTTTATTGAGGCTGCGTCTCCACTCTGCTGTGCCAGGGCAGCAGAGATCTCTATTTCATATGCTTTCAAGCAGCCCTCTGGATCCTGCAGAGCTGCTGAAGTTGTCCCTGTGAACAAATGGTCCTTTCTAGCTTCTCAAATTCTGTACAATAGCAAGGAAAAAATACTTGACAGTATCTCTTTAAAGATAAACACACTGTAAACAGGAGATCTCCCCCGCCCCGGTAGCTTTCTTCCTCCTGCTTGTGCAAAACCAGGGGTTGTGACCTTCCCTGGGGTTCAGGCACAAGGACAGGATGCGTGAGAATAAAGTTGCCTCTGTTTGCAGTGATACCATAGCTAATAGCACCAAGACCAACACTTAAAACATGTCTAATTTGAGGGCAGGGAGGATCTGGGTTTGTTTTTCTTGACTGAACTAGAAAGTTCATCTTTAAATCTGTTCAGCTTCAAGCATGTGAGCTTTTGGCCTCCTTTAAACAGGGGAAATACCATTCCGTTTCTGAAAAGAAAAAAAAAAATAGCGCATGGAAGAACAGTTCTGCAGTCAGTAAAAGTTTGGCTAACAAAAGGACTCCAGAGTCACGTAAAGAACATTTAATCCATGGATTATAGGCTCGCACCTGGCAGAAACGCATGTGTAAATACAGGCTTGCAGAGCATCTACACCCTGAGCTAAGGCAGAGGGGAGTTCTGTAGCTAGGAGAGAGAAAGGATTCTTACTGCTAATTTTCATAGTTAAATATTTCTCACTCGCACTCACACATACGCTGGCTGTTCCCAGAGAGCTCAGCCTTGGGAAGGATAAAGGAAAGGGCTCAGTTCGGTCTGGGCTGGTGCTGAGTAGCTCCTCTTCTGTTTGCAGTGGTTGTGCAGCAAACTCTTTTATTTGCAGACAGAGTTTTTACTGCATTAATTATCCTGTGAGTCACTGAGCAATGGACAGTAACTTGGCTCTCCCAGTTGTTAGAAGGGTGTAATTCAGCTCTAATGCAGCGGGTTGTCGAACACGGCATCTGGCAAGATGGAAACTTTCAGTTTCTTTTCAGGCCAGCTGTACTCCTTTGGAAGTTTAAACTGCAAGACAGTAAGGAGAACCAGTTAACGTATATCACTGCAACCTGCACAGAAAACACAAAACCAGTGCAAAGGCAGGCAGCCCCATGTTATTATTATTCTTTAAAACAAGAGGCCACTAAGAAAACATTTCCCCATCAGTGTGTTTTGGACAGCAGTGGACATTAGATAATGTAGCCCATGCCTCAGCTGCCAAAGTAAAGTTCTGAGCTTTCAGCCCGAGCACTGTTTATTTCATCAGATGGATTCTGGAGGGTTTCTGCCCCCACCACCATTTCCCCTCCCAACCTCTCTGAAAATTCATAGTAGAACTATCTCCCCTCCTACCTGACCATGTCTCTTTCCTTTTACCTTCCCCAGCACCCAGAGCCCCCCATTTACTTTAAAGGGAGACTTATAGCAGCTTCCAAACTCTTGCTGGTACAGGGTGGGATGTGAGCTAGCATGGCTCTTCTGAGTGACAGGCTTGCAAATGGCCATCACCTCTGGGTGGGCAAACCCTGGCCTGGGGAGAACCAGCGTGCCTGAACAGCATTTCTGCTCCAGCCCTACCCACCTCTGGTACAAAGGCTTTGCAGGGTGCTGTACAATGCCTCATATTCACACAGGCATCCGGCTCCTGGGGCTGTTTTGCAAACATTCATTGAACCACTGGGAACAGAGATCTTTTTGCCCCAGTCTAGTTTGCACAGCACTGTCTCTGGCCAATGTTTCCCAAACAAGGCAAGTACAATGGTCCCATCCTGATATCGCTCCAGGGCACCCTGTCTTAGGCTGGGAAGTCACCCCAGCATCTCTGACCCCAAACACAACCATGTAGGGACAGAGCTCCAAGTGGCCTTACCAACAACCCTTCTCACAGCTGCATCTGACCAGGGCCCGTGCATTCAGAGAGACCTCAAAAACAACTCTGTGGGGGTCACGGGAGTGGAGGGTAGAATCTCTTAGGCTACAAATCTGTCCCATCCAGAGCTGGATGGCAACCAGTTCTGCACAAGCATTTCATGCAATCCCAGTGTCCCGCCTGAAGGTCCAAAACATGTGGGGAATAGCTCTGGAAGACAGTTTGCAGGATCATTTTGGTTTTAAAACTCTGCTACACCCACTGACACTGTGATAGTGCCTGACACTCCAACAGGACTCTCAGGGAGGAATCTTAGCGGCATCCCACACCACCAGTGACAACCTGACCTGGAGGCAGCTTATCCATGACAGTTACAGATACAGTATTCCTCTCCTAGGAAAGTCCTCAGACCAAGCCCTTCAATACCATAAGCTTCCCAGGGACTATGTGAATCAGAGAGCTGGTGCAAAGGGACAGTGACCTGGGAATCATCTCTCCTTACTTTCTCTGTCTTTCTTCCCATGAGCACAGTTTCTGAAGGACATTAACACACACCCAGTGGCAGGTTCCTGCTAAAGGAGATCTCCTCCAGCTGCCTGCTCCACAGCAAGGGTGGGTCTAACACGAATTTGCTCCCAACCTTGCTCCATTTGCGACTGTGTATAAAGGTAACTTGCAGTTGGCATCCACTGACCTTAGCTGATGGTTCAGGGTCTAACCCATGATGTGGGGGCATGGCAGTAGGCTCCGTTACGGTAGTGGCTACCATAAACTCTCACTTTTTCTCTTCTAGGAAACACAAACAGCCCAAGTCCCACTTAGGGCTGGTTTTTTTAAACTCGAGCCCTGCACACCCAGGGGATTCTTGTCTAGTTCAGTGTCTAGGGTATGTGAAAAACATGCTAAAGATACTCAGATCATTTAACTTAATTTCACTTAACACAGGTGGCTCTTTATGCAGCGAAGACTCCCATTGCTGCGCTTCGTCCTACCACAGGAATATCACCAACAACAGCAAGGGCTGCTGAGGAATGTCTTCAATTGGCCCAACCCGGGGTCCTGCAAGTTACAAATCCTTGGAGGAATCTGGATGGTGAAAGATCACATTTCATCTCAAGTATTTTCCTTTTCATAAACAGGAGTGGTTCCAAAGCAATCCTCTTGGAGAAGTCATCCTTTGCATTTGTTTGTTTTCCACTTTTTAATACAACAAAATCACAGTAACTCAGAACCAAATGCCCGGTTGCTGTGCCAGGAGCTGCCATGCTCATTGCCTCTGCCTCTCAGTGGAGAGTGAAGGAACATGAGCAATCCAAAGCCTTAACTAAAAGGCCTTCAAACCAAAGTGCTCCTGGGCTTCTATGTCACTAGCAAAAATGAGCTTTGGATTAGGTTTAACTGGATAAAAGCTGGCCTGAAAGTCACTGCACAGCCAGCAGTGTGCTCCCCTCACTCACACAGTCAAGAATACCCTGGCATTAAATCAACTTTGGATTAAACAATTAGAGCGCTGAGATTTTCATGGGGGGAGGGGAGCAGGGTGAGGGATGGGAGGGCTGCTCTACAAACCAAGCAAAGTTTCTTTAGAGTCTGCAGGGAGCTGTAAAAAATGGGATTAAAAATATTACATGTCATTTCTGCCACTGCTCTTTGAAGTCAAGCAGAGTATTTATATGGCATGCATGGGAGACAGGGTGTTAAATGTTCCCCAGGAAGAGATCACATGGCAGAGGGAAGTTTAGTACCGCACAGCAAAGCTCTGTAAAGCTCCCTTGGCTGCTGCTATAAGGCTTCCACGGTGGTGATGGTCCTCTCCTTCACTTGGCAAGTGAAGGCCAATCAGCAGATGTGAAAACCCTCCTCCCTGCTCCCCAAACCCCAGGAAGGAGGCCCCTACCACACATTGTTCAGCAGTGAATATACTGCCACCACTTTCAGCCTTTCTCAAAGCAGTGAAGGTGATGTGCCTGGAGCTCCCGTGGAGGACACTATGGAGGAAACCCTCCACGTGGCGCAGAGGCTGAACCACTTTGATTTGGGGTGCTCAGATACCATGTTGGGAAAGATGCTGGCAGAAAGGAAATGCAGAGACTCCCTTAATACCCATCCCTGCCCTGTATTTCTTGCAACCCCTTCTCTCAGTGCCTTGGTTCACAGCAGACGTGGAGGTTTAGCAAGGCCTCATGTCTATGATGCACGCTGCAGCCTATGAGCTGAGGGGAGGATCAAAGGCAAGCTGCAGGATGGGCTAAGCTCTCTGGAACAGTACATGGGAGATATGGGAATGACGCAGCCTTACTTCCTCTGGAGAATTCAGATCTTCTAAATCTTCCAGCATTCTCTCTACGAACTCTTCGGTCAATAGGATCTGCAAAGGAAAAAGAGTAGTTTACGCCTTTACACTCCTAGTTTTAGCTAATTGCCAAGAAACTGAGCAACTTCTGCAGAGAGCAGATTGTACCAGCTCACTCCTTCCTCTGTCCTTCTTTCCTGCAATACAAGGGTTTGAGGGCAAGGAGCTCCTAACTTTGCTTCCCACCCCAACCACTGAAAAAATAAAATTATACAGCAATCTTTCTTTGACCCTCAATTATCTTCTTCGGTCTAAAATTAGAGGCTCAGTGTTAGACAGAGAGAGTGGGGAAGGAGGAAAAGGGGTCAGGATAACAACTGTTGGAGAGAGAGTGAGAGACAGCCACTTTCATCTGATCCATTGAAGTTAAGCTCAGTTTAATCAAGAAACAGCAGCACAGGGACCCATACAGAGCTCGTGCTCTGGGCACAGGGAAGGTCTGACCCAAGTGCAGCATGTCATTCAGATGAACCAGATGCTGGGTACGGGAGGTGGTCCCGGAGGTGCCCACACTAGGCACCTCCACGTGCCTGTGCTGGGAAAGCTTTTGGCTCATCTCAAGACCAGGCTGGGATGAACAAAGCAGCCCAAGAAAGCACCTGTGGGCCACGACCCTGGCCCCATGGAGCCCCCCAACTCACACAAACTAAAGACACCGAGGGGAAAACCAGCCCCAGGAATTCAAGGGGAGGAACTCCCACCCTCTTACAAAAGCATGTGATAGCCAAAAGCAAACACGTCCTGCCTCTCTTCACAACAGCCATAAAGGCCAGAGCTCCAGGCAGGCCAGCTGGCTTGGCACAGGAGCAGAGACGGCAATGCAGGACCAGGCAAACATCCCCACGCGGTGAGGGGGCCTTGCAGTGGCATTCCGGGGAGTTAGGTTGCAGCAGTATCCAGCAGATTATTCCCATTTCAGCCTACAGGTTTGGTTCTCCCTCCCTGCTCCTCCTTTCCTTTCCCCACTCCACCCTTTCCTCTGCCTCTGGCATGGCTTTCCATCCTGAAGCAACCACCATCCCCAATACCCTTTTTCTTACCCTTCCCTTTCTCTGTTCTCTCCAGCAATGAGCTCTGTGCTCCCTCCCAGAGAAGGAACAGCTCCAGCACCAAACACTTACGGGGCTAAGTGCCCAGCCCCACTGCTCTTTGCTTTCCCCTCCAGCACACATCTGGAAAAGGGGCAGCCACCATAGAGCCCCACCTCTGTGCAGGAAGCCACCTCCCATCTACACCAGCTCCTTGGCACCAGTAACACCAGTAAGGAGCAGGCGACTGCCAGGATGCCATAGGCTGTTGGGCAAGTGGAAGCCTCTGGGTTCCATTTTGGTCACATGCTAGCAGGTCTATTGGACAGAAAGAGAAAGGGAAGACTCAGGTCTCCCTTTCTTCCTTTGGTTGGCAAGAGGAGAGATCTGAAAATGCCAAATCCAGATTCGAGAGCTATCAGGTGTCTGCAGTTCTCTCCCCTTCAACCTTGCCACCCTGCTGCCACTGCACACAGATTTCCCAGGGGATGAGGGAACTGCATCTCCTCTCTCCACCACATTCCTTTCTTTGCCTAGCTTCAAGCAGGCTCCAGGCCAGGGCTTATGACCGAGCTGCTCAGCATGGATGCAGGCACCTCCATCAGGCCTTTCTGATCACACCTCAAGCCTGAAAAAACCCCTGCTTTAGCTAGGAGCCAGGAGCTTGCTGCTTTGGACAGGACTCTGCAACCTGGCACCAATCTGCAGACTGGCAAGCTGAGGAACATTGCACTGAAACACGCAGTACCACCGCAAACTGCTGCAGTCTCCTTGCAGGAGCCTGTAACTATTCTGCCTGTTGAACTGGAGGCACCCGTTTGTTGACTGTTTGCAGGAGGAGGAAGCTGTCTGTCTGTGTTGGAGGCAGGAGGGCAACCTGATCGCTCAGCTCAGAAGGAAGAGCTGGGTGGGGAGCCAGGGTTCTGCGTGGAGCAGATCGCTTTCTGCGGAGGTGCAGCCTGCAATGGGGTGAGGGAATGAAAACAATTTGGCAGACATCAAAATCTACAGAACAGCCGGAAAAAGGAGGAGGAATTGGTATTCGCAGCAATCAGGCAAGGAGGAAATGAATATTCAGCCATTCATGGATGAGCAAAAATGCCAGAGGTTGGGATGGGTGAGAGAGCAGCAATGAGGAGCCGCGGCTTTGGCAGGGGGACTAGAAGACAAGCGCAGCAGGAAGACCCCTGGGCGCTCCCGAGGTGCCAGAGGCAGGAGAGAAATGGGAACCACGTGTGCAAGGCAGCCAGCTGCTCCGAGGCTCTAGGCAAAACAAGAGAGGGTATGCAGGAGTAAACAGCAAAGAGTGGAGAGAGTGAAGGGGGGGACAGGTCACTCCGGGCTAAACCACAGACTCCCAGAGTAAGGACAAGCCTAGGTGGAGCACTGTGGCTAGCACTGACCTGGGTTGCAAGCCCTTGAGATGGCTGAGCCAATCTGCAGCTTGCTGCCCCCTCTCTCAGTGGATTTTGATAATCCAGCTGAAAAGAAAAACCCCGAACAACCAAATTCCACTGATGTAGTGATCTGAACTGGCTTCCTGAAGGGCCTGACAAGTGCAGTGGGACTGGAGTCCACAGCTCAACTGTCTTGTGGACTGTTTATGAGATCAAAGCAATAGGGAGAAGATTGCAGAGCTGTTCTGCAAGCCCTGCATAGACAGTTAACTTTGGTGGAGGGCAGGCGTCACAGCCTGCAATGACAAACTGCTGCAGTGACATTCGCAGTGTCACTCAGAGCCTGTCCTTAACAACAACAGTCAGAAAAAAACTACCCCAAACCCTACAGCCCCACGTTGCTGGGGAGACCTGCTCTCCTGCCTGGAGAAGAAGGGATCTCTGAAGCATGGGTGCAATTGAAGGTACAAGCAGCCATGTCCGTCAGCTCAGGAAACAGGCTCTCCTGAGAATGGAGGGAGAAGGCATGTGTCTGCAGCACACCAACTGCTGAAGAGGGCTTTGAAGCAAGAGGTATTGTCATCCTCGATTCATGTCTAGACAAGATTTCTCCTCTTAGAAGTAGCCCAATCAAAATGGCCCAGGAGCATTAAGGCCATTGCTCATAGATCAGGCTGCCATCCCCACCTGCAATCAGCAAAACCACCTTCATGCTGGTGAGTCTTTGCTCCTACATAGAAGGATGAGAATAAATCCAATCCCATCTCAGCTTCCCTCACTCACAATATTTCACATTTCCAGCTCTTGTAGCATGCCTGCTCCTGCACAGTATGATACCCCATTACATTAACACACACACGTTATATGTGCATGATATTAAAGGTGACATTCCCAGCAAATAAACATGACAGACTGCCATTGCTCTAGGCACCTAATTTAATTTCCTCTGGGATTTAAACCTTAGAAGCTCAAATTAAACAAATAGGCCCCGTTCACTTTATATTTCAGACCTGAATCTAGAGTTTTCCTCCGATGCTGTTAACTGAGCTTATCAACAGGACAGTGCACAGACATCACAATGATGAAGCAGCTTATTCCCTTCCCATAGGAAAACAGAGCCTCGCTGTTGTGCTGCAGCCATGGGAAAACGCAGTGCAATCTGGAGGGCAAACGAAGCCATCCCATGCACACTGAACAGGCCTCCTCTCCTGTGCAATCTCCCGGCTGGTGCTGAGGAAGCAGAGGTGCTCTCCCGAGTGGCAGCGGGCACCCTGGTGCCGCAGAGCCAGGCGCTCGCAGGGCTGTGTTTTCACAGCTCTGTGCAAACACTCCCGCCGGCCCAGCCTGCTGAAGCTGGTTACAGGGTGTAGCTCAGCCTTTGTAATGGTTGTTTGCAAAATGAACAGGGAACGGCCTCGCCAGCCAGCTGCAGGTATCTGAAACATCTCCTTCGGTGCTGCACAGTCCTGCTTGCACCAGGATGTCCCTGACCTGACCCAGAGAGGCCCAGACACGTGCTATCCCATTGCTAGCAGATCGAGATTCCATTTTCTATGTGCTCCGTGGCTGTTACTTACGCTACAGATACTTGGAAGATGATGACTAGCCAACAGATACGTCCCTGTTTTCTATCACAGGTACCTACCACACAACTGAGGTCCGAAGTTCGGGTTCTCACTCTTCACTAACAACTGCATGTGTCCAGACACGTTACAAAATACCAGGCTAGGCTGTCGTGTTCAGGTGGATGTGTTCAGGGAACACACGGGCTACATGCATGCTGTCTCCCTCTCGTGGCAAGACTCACCTGAGCTTGCTGAAACCTACTTGTTACCTACAGACAGGGCTTACCTCCAGGTCAACTGAAGGAGCTTGTGTTGAAGCTTTTCATACCCGCAGATAGTTGGGAAACCTGTATCGTGACTTGTTACAGGTATGTGGCTGCAAGTGTATGAAAACAGGCGAGATCTAAAAACGTACACAAGGTCATGGGGCTCCAGGGCTGACTTTGAAAGCAAGTGGTGCTTAGTGAAACATCAGAGACTTTATAGTCTGCTTACAGGTACCACCCCACAGTTAACACCCCATCTCATATAAGGGTTCAACACTACTATGAGGGCTTGAAGTTCTCAGCTCAGGAAAGGCTGGTTGAGGCCAGAGGTCACACTCGTGTTGAAAGCCTGGCACAGCTTTGATCAAGGAGGACCTTCGGAAGCTGAGCTAGGAATCGAGCTGCAGCTCTTTCCAACTTCAGGAAACATGCTATGTCCAGGGCAAGACACAAGCGATTGGCCCAGGGACAATTACACAGGGATGTTTTTATTGGTAATACCCCATTTTCCTACCTACCTAGAAACAAACCAAACAATCCCACACTTTGCCCTAGCACTTTGTTTGTATTAAACACTGCCGCTTGCTTTTCTAGCAGGTTTGTCTAGAAAAGAAACTACATTTTATTAGTTCTGGACTTAGTACAGAGCTGGATTGTACGGCTCAGGCAGAGAAGGTGGGGACACATTGCAATAAACCCCTATGTAAACCATGCCAACCCTTCCAAAGAAACTGTTCATCCATCCAGGTCCTATGTCTGGAATGGGTGGAGCAGTTGTACCCTAAGCCACATGTCATCTGTTAGATGTGTAAATACCTAGCAGCTTTTAGGAGCCCTCTGCCCTGAAGATGTTTCGACAGCACAGCAAAAAGCGAAGTTAAAGTGTGTCAGCATTTTCCACTGAAATTAAACATTACCAAGAAACCCCCCTGATGAATCCCCCAGCCCATACCTCTGCTCTCCTCTTGCCTTCTTTGCACTGCTTTGCTTTGACTGCAAGTGGTTTAGGGCAGAGGTCTTGTCACATCACCTTGTTATGTCACACCCTGAAGAGGCCACCTTGCTGCCTGAATCCACCACAGCTCTCATTACAGCCTCAAAGGTACCAGTATTGCAACAAACACCTTTGATGGGGAATTCCACTGTTGCTCTTCCAGGACATTCACAACCCTCCTCATAAAGGAAAAACATCCACTCGCAGATGCCTCGGGGCCCCTGTTGCTTCAGACCGTGATGTTACAATCCCTGAAGAGGAAGTATATGATGACACTGAAAGATTTTGACCTTGTGGGATCTCTCCATAACATTTCCAACTATGAGGCTGATTGCAAAGACCTATGCTCCTCAGAGCCCAACCTGACTGAGATCTGTCTTGCAGACAGGACTGCTTTGAGTGAACACATAAAGTCTGGCTCAGACTGGGAGAAGGCTGACAAAGGAGCCAAGGCTACAGGCAATACTAATTCTTTCAGAGTGAAAAAGCAAAGGAAGAACAGGCATTTCATGGAATGCTCCAAGTGGGTGGAAGAAAACCTACACAAACTTGCCAAAATGTAGTTTGAGTAGCAAGGGAGGGGCATTAGGTGGCAGGATAGTCAGTCGGCTTAAGAAGGATGAAAGAATTTGACTCACCCAAAACTAGCCTGGACAAAGCACTAGAGAACATGATGCAGGAAAGTTGATATGGGGAGGATGGTGATCACCTAATGGGACATTTCTACCCTAGTGTTTCTCCCAGCTCTCATTCAGCAGTGACGAAGAAGACAAAGGGATAATGCAGTGAGGTTTTGGATAGTATTTGGGGGAGATGATAAGCTGACTGGAAGAGTGTTGGTTTAGATTTCCTAGACCTGCTCAAGAATTTGCGGAAGCCACTCAAAAGATTCTGAAAAAAGCTTTTCTTTGGGTAGATGCATCAAACTGCTTTGGAGAAGAGCAGGATGTAGTTGTACATGACTTAAACCAGTTTGTGAGAGTTGTCCTTAAACTCACCATGCTAAGCGTAACACATCTATTCAAGTTTGGAGAGGCCAAAAATCAATCCCTCTCTCTTCAAGAGAAGACTTGACCCAACTCCAATGTACAAGAGAGCACTTCAAGCACCAGAGTAGCTCTTTCAAACATTGCTCAGAACCTCTACTGCTGCCATTATGCCAATGTGTGTAAATGATTTAACATGTGGTATAGCAGAGAGAAGAACCAGATGTGCTCATTTCCAGGGGAATGTCCTAACTCTACCGGAACAGAGTCATTCTCTTGTGCTCTCTGTCTCTGTGACTAATTCAGTGTTTTATATGATGTGGAAAAACTCCAATTGGACGAGCTGAGGAAGAACCAAAATACCCTATAGTTGTGGTGTCCATAAAGCCAAGAAATAGAAATGTGGGTTCAAATAAAAGGAAAGGAATAAAATATGAGTTTTTCATATCCTATGTGAGTGTTTTATCCCTCAAATATTGATTAGTGAAGGCAAAACTTCTAACAACTCCAGCTCCATTCTGCAAAACTATTTTTTTTTTTAATTGAAGAAAACCTTCTATTTCTGGTTTCATTCAACACAAAAGGATTTTTTTTTCAGCGTTTGGTCTCTTTAAGGCTTTTGTTTCAGCAAGAAAAACTGAAAATATTTAAAGATTGGGCTCAGTCTGATCTTCTTCCCCAGATTTTTCACTTAGGTTGCCAAACCAAAAGAATGGATTGTCCCCCATGACCCTGCTCACAGTAATCCTCTCCCCACCGCCGAGACAGCACAGATAGCGCATGTTGATAGCTCCTGAATGCTGGATGCTTCCCGCAGCCTCCATGTACCTATCCTGCCTACAGGCACATTTAACATTTTCTATGAGAAGTTTGACCTTGCTGTCCTAAGCCTCAACTTATTTTTCCATGCTGGATGCCTTTTCATTATTTTTTTTTTTAAGGCTTTTAGGGGAAAAGGAATCAAGTTATCTCAGAGAGGTATTTTGGAAAAAGTATTTTTTGACAGAACTAACAAATGTGTATGATCATTCTGTTGGAAAACACGAGAACTACCCGTTGTGAGATTAGCCTAGAAGTACTCAGAATGTCAAGAGAAAGTCTTTCTCCTGATCGTGGAAATGCTTTGCCAAGTCAGAAGCCTCTCAAAGTCACTGTTTGTCCATAGCCTTTCAGAGAAAGGCAGAAAAATGCAATGAAGAGTCCTTCTTCATTGAGGATGTCCAAGCCCAAGGCAGCTCTGCCCCAAACAGAGGGCAGAGGTAGCTAAGGACTGGTTTTCCCTCTGATCATTCCTCTGAGTGACGAGGGATTGCTATGGCACCAAGCACATCAGGACTAAAGGCAGGGAAACTCTCCAGCCCTCTAAGCATTTCTGCTGGAAGTCAGGCCGTGTGGAGGAGGAGGAGAAGGAATTTGCCAACTTGAGTGAAGGGGAGGAGAGGAAAGCAGAGACGGGCCAGGATGAGGGGAAGACGGAGACACAGAAAAACAGGATGGAGAGCAGATGACAGGCCAAGGCTAGAGGCGACACAAAGGGTAAGGAAACTGGAGGTGAACCCCATTTCCACAGCCTCAGCATCTACATGCTGTCTGCTGGATGCTGGGAACCTACTGGCATGGGAGGCGAGCAAAGAACGTCCTCCAGCAGTGACTGGTGCCAGAGGATAATAACCTACCGCTGCTGTGAGCTGCTTAGCTCACATGGAGACACAGACCTTGTGCTGAGAATTGGAGGGTGCCAACTGCAAATGAACCATAGCCTCCATCTGCCGAATCATCCTGCAACCGAGTAAGTTACCTGGAAAAAAACCCTCTAGACTCAGAGACCAGTGACACTGGGCATATAAAACTTTGGAAATGGCTGCACAGAGTGTGTCTGTGCCATGCTAATTTGGCTCCAGCGTATGTCTGCCTCACAAAACAAATCTGTAATCACAGGATCGCCTGCAGTTTTTCTCCCACAAGACCTGTGCCCTGCTCAGTCCTCAGGATGGTTCTGCTCACTGAATGCAGCATTAGTCATCATTTCTTTTCATTATCATTCAAGTTGCTTCCCCGTTCCCTCCTACTCTCTTCCCCTTTATTTAGTATGCTCCATCCAACTACTGCCAGCATGGATTACACTGGAAGTACCTAATCTTACTGTCCTTACCATTCTCACAGCCTCTGACGTGCTCTGCCTTACATTTCTGCGAGGCAGGGAAGCGCTCCTCTCCATGCAGCAGATGGGGGAGGGAGGCTGAAAGAAGCAAAGAGCCTTAACAAAGTCACAGAGAATATCTGCAAGAGCAGGGAGCCAAACATGGGTCTTCGACTCCCAGGCTGACCCCCTGCCCCACAGAGATCCCTTCTCCTGACCTGTAAGAACAAATTTTAATCTCTTCCTGAAATTGTTTCTGGTGTTCATCTGTGGAGCTGGAATGCTTGGCAAGCACTGAATTAATCTTTGCAGGATCACTGGAAGAAGGTTTTCCTGAACAGACATGGGAAAATAAGTGAAGAGAAAATCAAATCTGAATGTCTACTTCTTGTGGGTGCCTGTCTCGAGACTTGCAGGTCCCTGTTTTCCCACTCATCCCTGTGGGGCACAGGGGTATCCACAAAGGAATTCCTCCTGGCCTCCTCCTGTTGCTGGGAACACAGCTCAGACCTTACATCTTGAGCTGAGCACCCAGAAAACATGGAATAAAAACTCAGCTGCCACGTGAGTACATTTTAGCTTTAGACTCTGGAAAAACATCGAGAAGGAACAGAGTAGTAGAGGCAGGAACAGGATCCAATTCTCCAGGGCAAAATTTAAAAGGCTTCGCCATAAAACTACTGTGATTTTTCTGCAATAACCTGCCTCATTTACTACACACCTTTTAATTTTGACAAACAAACAAAGGGGAAGTCCTATAAGCAAGAGTCTACTTTATTCCACACTCCTGATTCATCCCCCATGCATGGTGCATCTCTGTGCACTGAACGAGGCAGGCATGCTTTGTGAAAAATAGGTATGATCGATCCTTCAGTTAGATATAGCATTGAAATACACGTGCAACAGAGGCGAGGCTGAAGTGCAGAGATACTTCTTACATTCGCTGTGCTAGATTTTGCAGTTAACAAGGACTCTTTAACACTAGGTTTGTTTTTACTGCACTGTATTGGCTCGTATGGCAGAGTCTGCAGCAATACCTGATGTGTAACATGTACGTTGCACATGATCAAAGACTTGAGTGTCATCTGCTTCCCTAGAACAATGACTGCCTAAAGCAGCAGGAGCAGAAGTTATCTAAAGGTAGGGTTAAACAAACCTCCTTCTCCCCTCTGGGGAGAGTAAGCAGTCCAGGTGAGCAAGGTAGGAGGGGAGAACAGTCTGCTTTGTGCTAGACAGGCAGAGAGCTCCACATAAAAGCAGAAGAGCTTTGCAGAAGCATGTCCTGACTCCCATCACTGGAGACTTAATGATGGTAATTCCCAAAGGATGATGCATGCTGACAGGCTTTGACACAAACTACCCCAGGATAATATTAATATGTATTAAAGGCTCAGGCAACTTTATTGGGACGGGCTTGATCAGAAACACATTTCAACAGACCTTTATCATCCACCGGAACGTAAGTAAGGGAGGGAGGGAGGGAGGGAGAACACATGAACAACCTCACCTTGCTTTGGGTAAGTTTTAGAGACAAACAAGGTTGATCTGTGAGATTAACTGCATGCTTGGCACAACTCAGATGATGGACTAAGAACCTTGGATGCTCCACCAGGAACACAAATGTCACCATGAGGTGGTTAATGTCAGAGTCTGTTTGCTTGGTCAGCATCCCTAATCCTTCAACATGGGGCCAGACACCTCCTGCACAGCCTTTCGCTGTGCATCTGGAATATCAACCCCTTGGAAAGAAGAGGAGAGGTGCTTAAGAGGCAGTGTGGGGGCTCTGCTGTCACAGCACTGGGGAAGGGAGAGTGGAAGGAAGAACCATGGAAGCCTTTGATCATGTGTAATGTTAACGCAAGTGTTACACATCAGAGACTTCGCCAGGGTAACTAGCATATAAACAGGAGTCTAGTGTTAACAAGGAGGACTTCTTGAATATGTTTGTACATTTCTGAGTCAAAGCAATTTCCCTACTCAACAATACATGACACAGTGGAAGAAGTTCAGAAATAAACCACCCTGACATGCTTAGACCTTTAATAGAATTTGGCTTCTTAGAACTAATTAAATGTTACTTAAATGAAAAAGAAATAAAAAAAGGGGGGGGGGGGGAACCTGGGGGGGGGGGGGGAAATCCCAATACTTGGGAAAGGTGCCAATTTGACAGCTCTGGAGAATAAAATAATCTAATCATCCCCAGAGCACGGACAGCAGCAGGACAGGCTTCCCCTACGAACAAGCCTTGAACGTGACCTGGAAAGGCTGTTGATAGAAATGGGGCGTACAGTCTCGGTGGTCTAATGACTCCCGGCTTTTTCTGCTGAGACAGCTAAATCAGCCGAGTGCCAGCTGCGGTGGGGATACGGACACCTGTCCGGTGGGAATGGCGCTGGGACTGCCAAACTCCTGTCATCCACTAGCCCTCCACTGCAGCACAGCGACTCTCAGCTCATTGCTCAGCCTGGGCAGCGGGGGCTGACTGCAGCAGCTCCATGGCCTGTCCCACCTTGGACACGCTCCACTCCAGCCCACGGCATGTAAACAGGAGGTACTGTGTTTAGTCTGCAGGTTTGGGCTTTCACTGCACCAAAGCTCAGCCTCAAGAGAAGGCAGTTGCTGGCTGCGGCAGAGCCGAGGTCAGGATTTTTTAGGCTCTTATTTCTCCCCTAAGATAGAAGAAAAGTCCACAGGAGGAGATGCTTGCCATCTCTCTTTCTCTCTTGGTCCCTCCATTTACTTCTCTTTGCAACAAGCCCCTGCATTGCAGTGATTTGCTTTCAGACACTGACTCTCTTTGAAGCTCATCACTGTGCCCGGGGTCCCAAACAGGGGAAGAGGAAAATCCTCTCTGGGCCTTGCTGTGAGAGCTTTGCAGGGCTTGCCAACTCGGCCAGCCCAGGCTGCAAGGGACTAAACCAAACACAGCTCGCCTCCTTGGAAATTTTATGCACCACAACTTCTCTTTCTTCTGAAGCAAAGCCACATGAACCTCCTTCCTCTGCTCCCAACACCACAAGGGACTGCAGAGCACGGATCAAGCCTCCCACTGCATATTAAACCAAGAGCCTCAGACACTCCCACATGTATCTCACACAACCGGGTGCTCCTCCAGTTGTCCCATGCTGCTTTTAGCTTCCCTTCCTCCCTACCCAGTCTGTCCTCCTTCATGCTCATCACAGGACAGGGCAGGAGCCAGCAGGAGAGCCAGTCACGTCAGATGAGAAGATCCAACACGCTGACCTTGTGTAGGAGACAAGTGAGGGAACTTGCTTCTCACTGTTGCTCAGAAGCCAGCAATTCTCCACCTTTCCCACCCACCTACTCCAAAAATCCTCCATAATTTTCCACCAGAGTAATAGACATGGAAGCAACCAGGTTCATAAGGGTTAACATGTCTGAATGGTGACCTTATTATTGCCATTATTCACAATTGAGAAGTTACCTGACTACTGTACACATCAATACATTTCAAGATGTGATGTAAATGCAAACAAACATTTATGTTTGGAGTTAACATAGTCACAAGATCCTGTGTATCATGTGTTGGCAAGCACAGGGACCAACAGTAAATGACCCACCCTTAAACCTGACCCTTTGCTGTTAATCATTAGAGGACTGTTGCACTTTCCAGTCAGTACAATCAAAGCATGCAAGCTCTTTGAAAATCTCTACACACGACATGATTCTAGCCAAGATCAACTCCTTTACAAGTCATATAGATTTCAAGGTATGATGTCCTCCAGACATATGAATACGGGCAGTGGAATGCCTTGAAAACAAGCCACTGGAAGGTTAACTGCAACACTGCAATGCTAAAACAAACCTCTGCCTTCAAAACATAAGTGGAGGAAGGAATGCCACAATAACAGTGAAGGCAGAGACATAGTGCATGCATATAGTCCCTCAGAGATGGGCTCTTCTGCATAAACACATTCCTTGAAGCTTTTTTATTTTTGCAATATGTTCATAACCATGAAGAAATTCAAGGTTAGGATAGTGATACACCATCGTATCATTAGTGCATCACTGCTCCATAGGGCTCACCCTCAACATTAAGCAGATGGGGAGCCTCCAAGGAAAAATCTGTGATACAGAAAAACTCTGGGTGCAGAAAATGTGTGGGTGCTTCCACAACCATGAGCTTTTGTCAAAGAATCAATTGGAAAGAGCTAGAACTGAAAGAAGCAATGCTCTCTGTGCTGCTCCCCTGTTAGTGATGATGTAAAACCGAGATCTTGGCTCTGCAGGATCACAGTCCCACAGCTTTCTAGCTCTTCCGCCCTGGCTCCATTCTTGTTTAGGTCATTCCACTCTGCCTCCCCAAATTCCTTTCTGGAAGAAATCAAGAGTAAATACAGCCTGTAAAGTGTTCGCTGACTCCACAAAATGGACACTACTGCATTCACAGATGATTTTTTAACTTTCCAGCCACTGCTTATCAATTTGAGTTCCATTAATATAAATAGTAACGATAGTAACCATCACTTTTTGAGTCCATAATGACTGAAAATATTACGCAAGAGCTATGAGAGATGGTGCAGCAGAAAACACAGGTTTGTTACACTTTCAAACCACAGAAGCCCTTAGCAGGATCAGTTTTAGGACACACTGAAGGAGGAAGGGGGAGAAAAAGGAAGGAGGCTCTCTCACTTGTAACCAAGGTCCATGTGCTGCATAGGGGTGCTCTTCTGTAGCAAAGGCTCCTTCTACTCCCGTTGATACAAACGTGATTGCTGTATCCCCTGTAATACTTTTATATGTAAAGTGCCGTCCATGTAAGAGCCTTCCCCTGGGGAATAAAACAGGTGTGTGAATTGAGAGGGTGTGAGCAACATACAACAGAATGATGAAGATCTGTAACTTTTGCCATCAGCATGGGAAACCTTTTTGAAGGCAGCAACTATTAATTTTTCTGCAATACATATATATGATTTGCTCCACAAAGCAGGTCACAGCCTCCTTCTGAAGCAGGGAGTTCCCCCTTATCTCCCCCCTTAATCTCAGAGCCTTGTTACAGAACTAGAATACATCTAAATCCCACTGCATGCCTATCCCCATGATGACGTGCTGATGTATGTAAGGGCAGGGGACTGCCAGTCTTTCGGTTAAGATGAAAACTGGAGAAGGGAATCAACACTCCGTATCATGTGGGAGCGTGAAGATGAATTTCTAAGCAGGCTTATTGGTGGGGCTTACTACTGTTACCTACTGTAACAATGACTAGTAATCCATTGCCCTGGTGGTTGGTAAACATAACCTGTATTAAGCAAATGCCTAGAAAACATGCATACCTGGCCATCTAAAGTATCACTTCCCTTTTTGTGCCACTGCTTTCCACAGGGAAGATCATGGCTCTGGTATTTAGGCTCAAGAGCACGTGTAACAAGCATGCATGGCTTCCAACACGCAAGGGGGAAAACTTCAGGTGAGATATACAGTGCCCAACAGAGCCAGAGTAGCTTGATGAGTTACTGCTGGTCAGCTGAGATGTGGTAACTGATCAGGACAGACCATTCACACTGTTATGGTGTAAAATAAAACACGTTCACGTTAACTATTCCACTGGCTTCTCAACAGGCACAGGCAAGTGTGCACCAGCTGCTGATAACTCTGATACTACAAATATGTAACTTGCTAAGCTACACTAACTCAGTCACCTACAATCATTTGTCTCAACCCCACAGTTCATCTTTATGTTAAGGACTGTGATATTTGCCACAGGTATTTTTAAAAAAAGTGCTGAATGAAACTGTGGAAACCTAGAAAAGTCACTTACAGTGGTATGCACAGCCTGAACCTTCAAAAGACAATGTGCAGAGTATGCACGCAATGTTTTTGCTCCTTCAGTCACGTATGTGATATAATTTGTCTGAAAAACACACTTGCATGCATGAACTGACTGCAAACAGATTTTGCACAACCACTTGTGTCTGAGCCCATAAGCCAGAATTAACAACTTAAGGGATTTCTTTGACAGAGTATGTTAAGACATCCCTTCTTTATCACAGAGTTGCCAGCGTCAGATTATTAACCCCCCCCCATACTAATCCTGTACTGTTTCAGCACTCAAAATACACTAGAGGACATAAAAAGAATGAGAAACAATCTTACCCTGATGAACCCACATGCAAAGAATCATCTGTTTCTAATGTGTTTTGGCAAAATATCTCAGCTCTGGCCTTTAAAGACCCATTGCATGCATGTCTGTATGGTGAAACAATGCCACGAGGCAAAAGCAGCATGTTAGCACAAGCTGAGGAGGAGGACAGCTTTGCTCACCTTAGACAGAGGGGAATGAGTGCTCCGGACTCCTGGTTAAATTTCAGGTGTACACTCTCCAGCTGTCTCGTGCGGATTAGCTCATGAGGAATGATAGCTGCTGAGCTCTCGCTCTCTAAACTGTCCTTACGGCTCCTAAGAGAAGAGACAAAATGCACATATTTAGGATCCCAGTGCTGTGTGCTTTCTGCTGCGTTTCAGAGCGATTGTGCAAATGCTGAAGGACATAGGAGCAAACTGTACAAAAATACATCTGAGTTTTCATCTCCCCCACTGAGACACAGCCTCCCTCAGTCCCAGCATGCAGCTTTTCACCTTGATTTAATGACCTAGGATCTGAATTGGTGCACACACATGGCGCGTCCCTTCCCAGCATACAAGAAATAAAATTTCTGGGAAGAACTGGAGCAAAACTACATTCTCCAAAACCCCCTTAAAATGGCTTGGAAGAATTACCAGGTCTGCCCTCCCTCCTGCTTTTGCTTTATCTTTAGGATTTTTTAGGCAGTGGCCTGGAGGTAAGACTTGCCCAGTCCCTTGAGCCCTTGCTTGAATATCTTTGAGGTCTGAGGCATTCCTACAAATGTCTCTAAGTAATTTCTTTGCACAGTTCAACCAAAAGGTTTTGAGAACCCTCCTCTTCCACCAGCATCAAGTGCAACAGCCAGAAGATGGCCTCTACATGTGATAAGTAGGACATCTGAAGATTGTTTTCCCTTGTAAGGGGAGCTGCTTTAAGACAATACAGCTTTGCTTTCTTACTCGTTCATTTCTGCAAGACCAGCATATTATGAAGATGGGACTAAAGGTTATGCTGTTATATAATTAGGAACTTTGCCAGAAAGAATCCTCCAGATAATCCAACGGTATATCTCAAAATACTTGTCCATAAACACTTTATATGTTCAAAGAGCATCAGCGTGATCCCTCACTTGATAGTCCAGAACAAAGAATGAAGGACAGGGGGGTTTACAATTTTTGCAGATGACACGGACTGATGTGTCTGATATGCGATGTATTTTTGCCACCTGGTGTTCCATGTGAACTTAGTAGGGGTAAGACTTTGTTAAGATAGTTTCTGTAGCACAGAATCACCAGAGGAGAAGGACAGAAAAAGCCAAACAAGGCTATCAGGCTGTGGCTCCATTTGGGAACACTGGTGTCCTTTCTCCACCCAGGAGGAGCCACTTTAATGTACATCTGGAAACGGTCGTAAAGAAACAGCTTAACCCTCACGAGCTGACTTAAATTACACCTCTACTTGATTTTACATTTGGGTGCTGTCCCAAAATTACTCCCATCCACCACTCACAGGGTAATATAGTTCAGTGTGGCTTCCGAAGCAGATCAGTCTGTTGCTTCTGCCAGGTCATCCAGACCCAGGTGAGCCTTTCACCCAGACTGCTGAGCTGTCCACTCTGAAACTCTGGTATCTCACAGTTCTTTCCTACAAATACTTTGCATGGCCAGGGTCAGAAACATGAGGAGAAAAATAAACCAGGGCAGCTCAGCTGCCTGCGAGACGAAAAATTAAAACGTGTCCCAAGTTCTGCCTTAGCAACACAGAAAAGCAATGTGGGCCCAGCAAGGACACAGTAAGTGAGGACATAGCTTATACAAGGGGTGGGCTGATGGACTGACGGTCAGCAGAGCCTCAGTTTGGTGGGTCAACCCTGAAGCAAAGACACAACATGCTTTGTAGTCTATAGGTGGCACTTAAAGCTGTGTTTAATCTACTTGAGCAAACATTTTACAGTTCTTTGTAGGTGGGGTCTTCAAAGAGTGGAGCAGGCCAGCATTTTGCAGGCTGATTACCTGAGAAGTGCAGTTACAGTTGATTAATGATCAGTTGACCTTAAGCTAAGCTTTGCCTCAACTTCCTTATCAGATCTTACATACACAGTGAGCTGTGGGAAAGTCAGCCTGTGGTCTACGGCTTCCAATCATTCATTTATCAACCCCTACCAAAAGAGTCACCCATTAGCAATACATGATCTTCCAGGAGGCCATAAGCTTGCATCCATTAAATGCAGCACCAGAGTTTATGCACCCTGGAGCAGATCAGGAGCTTTACAGCAGTATTATTGCTATAGACAAGAGACTGTGCCCTTGTCACCTGGACTGCTGCCCATGGCAGAGGGGTTGGAACTAGATGATCTTAAGGTCCTTTCTACCCTAACTATTCTATGTCCCCTTACAGCCTCCCAGGCAACTGCTGCTGTAGGTTTGCACTTCAGAAGGACAAACAGACGCAGGACAGTTCCCCTTGCCTCCAAACCTCCCTGAGCTGAAGGTGGGATTTTAGGTTCCCACCATGCTATCCAGCACAGCTGCTAGCACAATGGGGCCGCAGTCCGGAGGGGAAACAGCCTCTGGTTGTTAATGCAATAATAGGAATGACGACAATATTCTGGAGGCAAGGGGCAAAGCTTTCTAAGTCTTATTAAAACCAGCAAATGCTGTTTGTCATTACATGCCCAAGAGAAGATGTTGACTAATGTGTAACTATCAAACGGAACTGTCATGACTTTAAGGCTGTCAATAATTATGACTTCACATTAATAAGTAACCAGCCCTTCTGTCAAAAAGGTGAAGGAGTGAAGCAAAATAGTAGTTAATACTTTGAATGACATGAAAGTATTAATCCTTTCCACAAAACCTTCCCAAAATAGTCACGGTCTCTGTGTTTCTCACACAATTTCAGCTATTTAAAGTTAAGGGTGAAACTCCAGTAGCAGAAACCAAATAACCGTCTAAGCTAAAGCTTTCTAAACAAGAGTTGTGTTGTGGACTGCGTGTAACACATTCAAAGGCCACAGTGCAATTACTTTCAGACTCTGGAATAGGTTGCATGACACAGGACTTGGCATGACCCCTTAAAATTCTCTTTTGGGGAATAGAAATCCTTCCAAAGGGTGATGGCCCAGATGAAGGGTCAGCAGGACTTCGAGGTTGTTATTAATAAAATGATCATGTCATAACACACACTGCCATCCACAGCTTGTAGTTTTCAGCCTCAGAAGAAAATGTAGAAAAAGTTTGCTTTCTAACACTAACATCCCTGGTTTTACAACTGTCAGTTACCCGTAAGCCTTTGCTTCCTCCACCCCATCACCAAATAAATCAGCAGCAAAAGCCAGTGGAGTTTTACTTGTTATGACTAAGATCTAGCTGACTATCACGTAAAATGTTGCAAACTTTGTCTATTCCAGATTTAATACTTCATCCAACCCACACAAAAAAATTCATGTTTCTCAGTGTCCAGAAAAAACAAGTCTGGAAAAGCCAGGCTGCTGCATTAGGAAAGGCAGTAGATTTAAATGGAAGCAGCATGCCGGAAATGCCCCAGTTTAAGGACTGCACATCTCGTGTTTTGTGAAACTGGAGGGGAGTTGGAGCAGATTAAAGCGCATTTCCCTCTGATTGGGAGCTGGTGGGAGGTGTAAACGTGGGTAGTTGTCAGATTAATTCTTTAGATGATTACATTCTTTTTGTTTCTTTAAAGCTGTTTGTAGTTGGGTTTGATGTCTCCTGTTCTGGGCAAGTGTATTGCTGCAGTTACCAAGGTGACTTTAGCTGACTTTCAACTATTTTTTCCAGCTTAGGTTTCTACCAGTAGTCTGCTTCTGGGCAGAGGAGAGAGAGGGAGGAAATGAGGTTTGCTGGGTTTTTTTTATTTATTTTTAAATCTCATGAATGCTGATTAACAGCCCATGAACTTAAACAAAGCCAAATTTAATTCTTTCCTTCTTTTTTTTACTTTTTTTTGATAGAGGGGTTGTCAAACCTTTGCAAAGGTGTCCAGTGTGGCCTGCAGCTTTCCCAGACCTCTGTCAACAGGGACAAAGGGCCTGAGGAGACTACACGTCCCAGCGTGCTGTGCTCCTTCTTAATGTGAGCCACACGCTGGAACCTGCAGCCTCCCGGAGGCCCTCTCTTTGTACTAAAGATGCGGGTGGCTGCAACCTCCATAATTTGATGGCAATTAGCAGCAGCCCATGGGGCTCCTGGAAAATCGCCAGTGCAATCACTGGGTTGCATGAAGTTTGGATGTCCCCTCCTTCTAAGCCATGTTTCTAGCAACCTCTTCTCAAGCAACCACTGGCAGTTATTTTATGGGATTCAAGAATAACTAGGTTGATTGGATTAAGAAAGGTTTATTTATTCTTACATTTGCATTTTGCTTTATGATCAGAGTGCTCGATCTCATGGATCTGTCATGGAAGGAGGTCTCAGTTCCCTTCCAAGCTCTGTCACTGACATGGAGCATAATTTCACTGTATTTCCAAGTCACCCCCCCCGGTACCAAAATCCCCCTGTTGGAAGCTGGGTATGGCAGGGGCTTTTTGTAGAAGTGGGTGCCTACTGCATCACTAACCTGAGTTAGTCACTGCTCCTTGCTTCCTCAGTACAAACCCCAGCAAATGCAAACCATCAGTGCAAGATTACAAAGCTGGGAGAGAAAGGTTGAGCCACCTCCCCCCCCCGCCTTTTTTCCTTTCCCAATCTCTTCACTCCCTTAATGAAGATACAGTCAAAGATCACTTCAGTGCCGGCAATCTTCCAATGTCTTTCCCACAGTTTCCCCTGAAGGGCAAACGAGCAGTTGTGGGAAAGAGCCCTAAGCATCTTGGCAAACAAAGTTATGGCACACGTCACAGATGCACAGAGGCAAGTGCAGGAATGGAGAGAACAGGGTTACACAGCTTCTGCTGTGGCCACACTGAGACAAGGCTAGCTGGACTGCCCAGACCTGGGTGCTCATCACCCTGGTTAACCCAGACAGTGAAGATGTTCTGTGTGCATTTCCTGGCATGGAAGGGCTCTGAGGACAATGCCAGTAGCAACAGTCTTCTTGCCACTCACACATCCCTTTGGAAAGCTGCACAGTAACTCCTGTCAAAGGGCCAAGACTGTTCCAGAGCTGCAACTGAGCAGGGATTGAGAGATTTAGGCTGTGCCACTGGCACCCTGCAGACTCATGAGCAAAGTTAAGTCTTTTATGTTTCAGGTTCCCCATCTGTAAAACTGAGATGTTTTTCCAAGTAGAGATGTTGCAAGGATTAAGTCAATGTTTGCAAAGCACTTGTGGATTCTTAGATGGGGAAAGCTATGCAGAAGTGCAAATTATTGCATGGTGGCCACTCTGCACTTCTTCTGACACTGGTTTTCCAGACATTTACTTTACTAGTTTGCAGGCTTGTGACCCAGCACTCAGCCTCATGCTGAGAGACACTCCCTAAAGTATATTGCCTCCCCCCATTCAGCATTCCTTACTCAAGCAAGACACCACTGAATGGCGTCTCGATCAGAGAGCATGCCTAAATAAGCAGGACTGGATTGGAAACTTACAGCTTAATGGCTGCAGAATCAGAAAGTCTAGCCAGAACTAGATAGTTTCAGAGAATGCTGAAATGTTCCCCTTTATGTAAAAGTTTGTCTCCAAGAACTGAAGACAGGAAACCAGCTACGCAGACAACAGCTCCCCTCTGCCCAAGCAAAGCAGCAGTCAAAATGCAGTGCAACTGCAAGAAGCAAAGTGCAGACTGGCCTTGAAGCAAATCCTACATCTTGGTATTACTGTCAGAGCTTCCTCAGAAATGCTGCTCAGATGGAGCTAGTTATTGTGCATTAACCCAGTGCTACTCACTGAAAGGAGAAATCACCATGCACTATTTACCAAGTCGGATGAACTGCATGGGCAGTGGACTCCTCTTCAGAAGTCATGCCCCTGTTACTCATGCTCTCCAAACCGGGCACGCAGTGTGACAGTTTGGCGTTTTCCCAGGAGGACTGCTGTAGTGGCACAACTCCTTCCCACAAGGGAATGGCAACATACTGAGATGTGCTCAGGGTGCAGGGCACCAGAAGGTCACAGCCAGGACAGTCCTGCCAGCCCCACCTGCCAGAGGGTTCTTCCCTGTTCCCTTTGCCAGGAACCTGCCTTCATTTCCCCACACAGCTGGAAACTGTTCAGGGCTGGATGGAATTAGCACAAGGGCACAGAACTACTGTATGTTCAGTTTTTCCTAGTCCCAACCTGTCTTTCGAACTGGAAATTGAATGCAGGTGGGATTTGAGGTCTCTGGGGCATCCACTGTGGGTCCCTGGGGATGCTGTGATGCACGAGGGGACCAGTGCACGCACAGTTATCTGATAATCCCAAACAGAAATAGAGGAATCAGGCATGTTGAACCACACCACTTTATGCATCTTGAGAAGGGGGAGAGTAATAAACAACAGAGATATGCTGGAAACGCCTTGTCAAATTACCACAGCCTTAGGAGACCTTTTTCCAGCACTCAAGCCTCACCTTCAAACACTAGGATACACATGGCCATTACTTGACTCCTGGCACAATGAAATGTAGCAATTACTGATAATTTTAGCCTCAGCATGTGCAGCAATGCAGCATGCTAGCTCTAGGTTTCTACTCCATGCCTCAGCTCACAGGAGCTGTAGAACGGTCTGAGTCAGCCAAGGGGCAGAAAAACATCACTTTCAGCAACATTGCGTGATCAAGGGGACCCTTGAGGGGTGGAAAAGGTCATGAATTCCCCTATCCCAACCCTGGCTCTCACTGCAACTGTGGCAAATTAACTCCTCTGTCTTCATCTGCAAAGTGGAGATACTATTTGCCTACCTCACAGGAAAGCACAGAGATAATTACCACGGACAACTAACGACTCAGCCCCAGAACTTATTACATGAAGAAATTAAATAGTGAATAAAGCAAGACTCCACAAGTGTCACAGAACTTTGACATCTGGAGTTTCCATCCCACTGAGGTCTTAGTTGCAGCAGTTTAGTCTGACATCTAAATGTTCCCTACAGGAAAGAGCTCGCTATATGCAACAAGAGTGAATCTGCATGGTTCAGGCAACTGGAAGCCTTGCCTTTCTGTCTGCCCGAGCAGCACCTACTAAGGTGCTAAGGGGTCCTAAGAAATAAATAATGCGCCACTGTAAAGTACATTTGTATTCATACACACCTCATTTTTCCAAGCAGTAATCAAGAGTATTATGTCACCTATGGTTGAAATGATCAGTCGTGTTTCCAAAGATTAATTTACATGTTCTTTTGTTTAATGTGTACGAACTGATTTAATGGCTGCTTATGAACTCAGCTAACAGTCATTTTGAGAAACAGATGTCTGATGCAGTTTTAAGCATTAAGAGTGCTTTTATTCATATCCTTAGGAGAAAAAGGGCTACACAGCCTACAGTAATAACACTAATGAATCAAAGTACCACAGCTGCCCAAGAGGGTTTTGACAGAAACCAGTTTTTTCTCAAAGGAACTTTTTTTTAGGACTCTGGGATGGTGAACAACTGGTAATATGCATGCTTAACATGTAAGTATGTGCTTTGCTGGAGCCAGAACACTGAATCAAGTCCTATCTGCAACCAAACAATGTGAGGCTTTTGCATAAGTGCTGAAAACTGTAACTACAAAAAGGCAGTGAAATCTATATCGAATTTGGATCCTCCACATTTTATACAAATAAATATTTGAGAGTTTGAGTGCTTCTGATGCAATTTTGTGATGCTGAATGCAGAACAGGTTGTCGGCTTTAAGCTCTGATAGATTATTGTGTGTGGGTGGTAGGGTTAGGATAAAAGAAAGGGAAGAAAGCTACTAGGAAAGCAGTTGGTGGCTGCAAATCTATGATAAATAAACAGCACATTCCTCTTCTGCACAAAGCCATTGGAGTCTGTGTCAGACTTCAAGATTCTAATGCCATTTGGGTGCAAATTTGACGGCCTGGGGTTCTGCAGTGCTCCCTATGGACAGCAGACTTGGGATTTGGAACAATTTGCCATGCCCCAACAGCGTTGCTGTCAAGTTCCCAAGGAGCCTCTAACGCACTAGTTATTCACAGGACCCTTGCAATGAACCACGGGTTTGAGATTTTATGGTCTGGTGTGTACAGTGCAGGATATGATTACACACAAGCCTGCTTCCCATCAGCCAGCACCTCGTAATCGTTAACATATTTATCCTTGTGGTGCCTCAAGAAGATGACATTGTTATTAGTCCCATTTTATAGATTCAGAACTGAAGCTCAATAGCTAAATGACTTGCCTTTGATTACACAAGATTTACACTGAAGGACAGAACTGAGTTGTAGTCCTACCAGGCCCAAGCAAGGATTGCATCAGAAGAACTACATCTATGTGCAGAGCTGTCCTTCATCTCAGGTGCTTGCAAGTCTTATGAAATTACTATATCTGCACTGTTTTTGTGCCTTTTGTGTCTCATCCTTTGCCACTGCAGATACCTGTAGGGAACATGATAGATATATTACTACATGCAAAAGCTAAACTCTTTAAGCTACATCCCTCTGTAGCTGCTGGAGATGAGAGTTTCCAGAACATGCTCACGTACTTCATGTTTATAGCATGTAGAGCAACTTTGTTGAAACATGTAACACATGCTGAAACAGTGTATTAAGAAAGGCTGAGACCCAGTAAGATCTTCCTCTTCTGCTTCATCTCTACCACACTATGCTGGAAAATGTGGTGCCTGGCAAGTTTCAGCCAAAGTAAGGGTAATCATCAGGTCTGATTTAAGTACCAGTTGAGTACCAGTTTGACTGGTAAGTTTCAGCCAAAGTAAGGGTAATCATCAGGACTGATTTAAGTACCAGCTGGAGTCTGCGAGTAAACACTGCTTTCCAGCACAAACCACCCCTCTCAGTATGCTCAATGCATTGAACAAGTCCCATTTTATCTGGTACATGAGTCGGAGAAGACAAGCCACTGCACAAGTAGAAAAAGACCTTTTCCAAATTCCTCTCAAAGTAGTCAGAAAGATGGAGGAAGAAAGTACTATGACACACTGCTGAGTTAAATTGAGGAGATCTCTTCCATCCCTCGGTACTATCACCAGACTATCCATCGGCAAGACACATAGCTGATAGCTCTCTTGCCTTAAATTAATTGCTGTTGTGCAGAAACAGGCTAGCTATCAGTTTCCACAGTGGTAACCACAGGCCTCAGAGAAATGTATTGATTTCTAGGAGGCAAACACTGGGAACCAGCCATTCCTACCATGCAGGCTTCAGGTGGGGTGGGTGTGCAGCTGCTACAAGTAAGAGAAGTTTTCAACAAAGAGCACTGTCAGGGATATGAGGCTCTGAATTTGACCTGCCCTCCTCTCTGTGCCTCAGAACAGTTAAAACCCCAGGTAAATATTTGTGTGCTTCATCTTAGACCTCTGCTAACCTTTCACCACCCTGTCTTGAGTGTATCTCTGTTTATCTTACCCTGAATAACATAAAGCTTTCTTATCTAAGCAACAACTGTCTCCCAGCATTAAGGGTTACCCATAAGCTGCCTCCCTGACCTGATGCGCACCCTAAATGTCTCTGGTTGTCCCCAACCACTGTGAACTCAGAGCTTTTACTGCGTATACAGATTCATGCAGGAGCCCAGCATCTGTCAGAAATCCTGCTCGATACTTTTGAGCCTTCCCAGGTTGGGTGTGACTTGTGCAAAACATTTTACTTTTTCAGTGGGGCAAACAGGACCAACCTTTAGGCACAGAAATTCTACTCAAAATCTGAGTCAGGTCAGAATCTGGCTCCACAGAATTACTGTATAGCAAAAGTAAGATTATTTCAAAAGCAGTAATAAAGCCACTTGAGATTTTTCTTTAATAAGCACCAATATCTTATATTACTTACTGGTACACAGCATCAGCAACTGACACAATACTTCCCCCAAAAGAATTAGGCAACTCAGAAATATTCATATATAAGGAAGATCAGAAGTCACCCACAAAACGGAACAAGAAAGGACATCAGGGTCCTAACCAAGTATGAAGAGTATTTTTCTCATTAAATACTTAAAACAAGAAAGAAACAGGAAATGAAACAGGGCAGGATGCTGTCCTGCCTGGCACTACAGGAAAGAGCTGATTTCATGATGATCTTTACTCTTGGAACAAGAAAGCACAAAAGTTCATTGAGGACTAGGAAACCAAAGGAAAAAGCAAGATTTTGAAAGAGCACAGCAAAGATGCATGCATTTCTGTATCATTTAGATGAAAACATAAAGATTAGTGGGAAGACACTTAACTAGCAACTGAAGTAAGCCTAAGAGAGGAAGGCGAGAAACCCCACAACACCTAAGCACAGATACTGGAGATGGCTTGAAACGACAGGTAGTTTCCTATATATTCACTGAAGTCAAGCTACAAATGAGGCCCACCTAGTCTTACTTAAATCACCTGTTAGTCTACAGACTATTAGAGACCAGGGTGGTACTGGTATGTAATTACTGCCAGTACAAGCATGCTTAAGCAAGGAAAGATCAAAGTCACTTAAAAATAAAAGGGGGGGGGGGAATCAACATTTTAAACAAAAGGTTTGTAATTAAGGCCTTGAAATCAAAATGCTTAGGCAAAAATATCAGCAAATACTCATCTATGCCACCTAGTTCTTTGGATACAATGCTATAGGTATGGATATGGATACCATGATATAGGTATCAGTACATTTTATAGGGCTCAGTCCAGTCTGGTTCCAATCACTGTACACCATGAACAGCAGGTTCTACAGAACATGGAGCTGTTCTGCATTAGCAAGATTTGTCCAAAACCCTCCTCAAAATCTGCCCTCCTGAGTATCAGCCCATTAACCCAACCTGAACAACTCTTCTCTGTCCTTATGCTCTGCAAGTATTTGCTGCTAGCTTTCCTCTCCCCCATGCCAAATCTCTTCCCACCCAGCTTTAACTTTGTTTTCCACGCTGAACTCTTTAGCCTCCCTGTGCCCACCGAGTGTGGAGTGTGCAGGGTGAAACTTACGGTGCTCGGTCGTGGTTCAACCCGTTCTGTCTTTGTGAATTTATTGGAGGTAGAACAGGTTTGCTGTTAATCTCAAGCCCTCTCCGCAAAGTCTCCCTGATTTGCTCCGTATCTGCAAAGAGAATTTTTTAACATGATTTAGAGTCCTCAGGAACACCGGAGACACAAGACATCAGCTGTTTGGGTTTTTTTAGGCCTGTTTCTATGATGTGTTTCATCCAAACTCTTCCCCTTCAGAAAGAAATGAAGATCTCTAAGGGTTAACTCTTACCAACTCTTTCTGCACTTTAGGAATCATTTCACTATATAAGATCAGACTGAATTCTCTTGGTTTGGGCTGCGATGTTATGTCAGACAGGAACAGCTGGAACCTTTGGTACTGAGCCCTCCTGATGAGGAAATTCTGAGTAGTTTTGTATGTGTTCATAAAATGAGGTGTCTGCTGTTTCCACAGCTCCCACAGAACCTCCTGACACTTCCCACCTTTGCGCTGGAAGTCACTTTTCCCATTAGGCGTAACAGGAATTTGTTCCTTTACAAAATGAGTGCAAGGACATTCCCAAGCTTTTGCAATTGGCTTTGCAAATCTGTTGATTAATTAACAACAAGATTCACAAAAGAAGGGAATTTTATGCAAGGCAAACTTTAGCCTGAAGCTCACATTCAAAAATAAACTGCAAATTATGCAGTTCAGATGCAGTCTTCTTACTTTTTCATTTCCTATAATGTCCAATGGCCAAATACTTCAATAGGGTGCTTGCTTTCCTTTCTTAGAAGTTTCCTCATCTTTTTTTTTGAGAAATGTTGGAATCAGGTAGACAAAAAAATATCAAAATGATTTAAAAGTCTTTTGAAGGATATACAAATATCATCACATATAGCAGTCTTGGGCTCTCCATTTGCAGAGCTGACGGAAAACAGCCTTTTTAGATCCAATGCAGTTCAAGATATTTGCACAGGAGCCAGAAGGAACCCTATATGTATTTAAATGCTTTTTATTTTACCATGGACTTAAAAACAAGTAAGATACCATTCCTGGGGAAACCATCATTAATTCCAAGAAGAATCAAGCCCTCCAATTTAGCATTGTTTCACCCAGTTGAAATGTAACACGTGTAATTTCAAGCATGTGTAATGGCTATGACATCTGTACCCTGAGGTGGCACCTCACTACAAAGGGGAACTCCACTGTATTTTATTTCTTCTTTTCAGAGTTCCGTATTTGCAAGATCACTTGAGTTCAGCTACAGAAATGTGCGCTATCAGTCTAACCTGCCACCCAAAAGGTGACAATGTTAATAAAGGAGCACTTCCTGGGAAAATGCAGTTGCTTCACCTTACAGGTGTTTACAGTCCCGGTTTCTTTCACCTAGTGCTCAGTTTAACTGTGCAGATTTAGACTAGAAATAGCCTAAAACTTGAAAGAACCATTTAGACAGAACTACACAAAGATCTCTTTTCTATCTCCTGCCTTCCTCAAAGAGGCCACACCAAAATTCCTTTCACTCCCCTGTGATACACTGAGCCTTCCACAACAGTAGTATTTGTTATGAACCCCAAGATGCTGCATGACATGACAGTGACTCGGCCCAGGATCTCTCACCTTTCCCAGAGAGCCGCCGTGGCTGGGTCCCAATGCAAATGCTCCTGCTGTCTTCATCATCCTCTGGGGGCCGGCTGAGATCATCCCAGGCACATTTGGCACTCACTCCACTCAGGTTTGAGCCATCTGTCTCAATCCCTTTGTCCACTCTCTCCTGCTTGAAAAGATCCAAAACCCCAAGACGTTTTTGGGCATTGCTTGAACGCGAGCTGGAACCCACCCTGGCAGCAGCTTCTGCATGTCCCCCATTTGCGGTCTGTTTCCACTCTCTGTCCTCCATACTTTGATGTATCAGCTAACAGTGACTGCACATTGAGTGAAAGCAGGGAGCTGGTCTGAACTGGAACAAACCTTTTCCATAGCAGGTTAGTCTGAAGTCCTACTCCTTCCCCACTGCTTCACTACATGACCCTAGCAGGCATAAAGCAGGGAAAGAGAGAGGTGGAAATTGATGGTTTGGGGTATGCAGTGTTGCTTCTTTCAGTGTTAGCTCTGATTTACACCAACTCAAAGTACATTATACACTCCTCTACGAAGCACAGCTTGGCAGCCTACCTAGTGTATGACAGTGATAACAGACTTCTGAATAGACTTATTCTCTTTCCAAGATTACCAAGGAATGCCACAATGAAAAGAGCCCAAAGAGAGACTCATTATTCACAAGAGTTCATCACTGGCAAACCAGACAACCACCACTTTTCAATGTGCTGGAGCATTCAGCAAAGGACAAATGTGCAAGGAGACACAGGTCTGTTCACAATGTCAAAGTTCTTGCATAGCTTTATCAGCAAAACACACAAACTTCCTGCCTTGCAAGTTGGACTTTCCACGCATGCAACCACCATTTGGGCCTCATAAGGTGTCATACACCAACCATAAGCAGCTGGATGTTCCCAGACACCATGCATTTTCTCAAAGACATACTCATCTGTAGGCAGCAGGACTGCCCTAAGCTACAGGCGACACTTCCACAGGACACCTACCTGCTGGGGAACCTGGCATTAGTTTGAATTTCCACCTCTGCCCCACAAGGGGGTAATGTTGAGCCGAACAAACTCGGGGCTGAGCTACACCGAGGAAGGGCTGCTCTTAACTGCTGTCACCTCTTCCCAAACCCACATACGTTCAGTTTCTCCTTGCTCAGCTGTGCCCTAGAAAGAGCGTTGCCTGTTCTTGTGACCATTCAAGACAGGATTTGAGCAGCTCCAACACAAGCACAAGCGCTCAGGGTGTGGTTGCACAGCAGTGTAAGCTGATGTAATTCTAGTGGCTGCAGTCCCACCCTCCTCCATGTGCTCCTACCCCTTCCCTTGAGCCAACTGTTTTTGGATCACCTCCCTAATCTGGCTGTTTGGTCCACGCCTGTGGCTGGCGGCAGGACCAGAGCAGTCCTAACTTAGATTTAAGCATTCAAGAGGCTGCTTTCCTTCTGCCCCTCTCCCTCAAAGACTACTCCTCATTGGGATCTTCCTCTGGCGTCAAGGGAATCTGGCTTCTATGAAAATGTCATAGGAAAATCTGAGAAATAACAAATCTGCTGGGATTTTCTTTTGTTATATCCTAAACATAAATTAGTTGTTTTACCCAGAAATAGAAGTTGTGGAAAAAGAAATAAAAAATACATCCGATCCTACACATGCAAAACAATGTTCTGAGTGAGATTTCGCACATGGTTCCTTTGGGAGCCCTCCATAGTGCTCTGTGAGGACCCACATCAGCCTTGTCAGCATAGTTATTTTTTGTTCCAGTGATTGGAGAAGCATGGGAGGACCACCAAACTTGCCCTTTAGCAGAGAACAGAAGAACCCAAAGGGCCCTGAGGACTCCGTCAGTCCAATGTTGTTGGACGTGCTCCTCCATCCCCACAGCCAGGGCCCCCCAGTCACAATCACAGTTGGGGCCCCCGGACAGTGAACAGAGCCTTGGGGAGGGGCAAAGAGACTCATCATCTGCATCTCAGCTGGTTTGCAGAGCACTTCCTCAGGGGAAGAACTACAGTTCTGCTGGCATCCCCTGGAGATCAAGGGGGGCTGATGGAAACGATCTGGCCTAAGGTGGCCAAATTTGCATGCCTGTTTTACAACATTTGTAAGTACTGAAGTTGAAGCAGGGGGGAACCCCAAAAAACCTAACCAGTGCAGACTGTAGCTGGGGCAGTGCACAGCTTTAGCCCATCTTTAGCCAGCAAAGATTTGCTTGGACTGAGAAGCTGTTCTTCCTCCCTTGAAAGGGCAGTCCGAGCAGGAGCTTGGAGTAGCCCAGGGCAAAGGAGGTTCAGCTTTTTCTTTCCTCAAAGAAAGGATGTTTCTGTCCCATTTTCCTCTCAGCATGTGGGAGGGATGCTCTGAGGCTCTTATAAGTCATTGATCCCTTTCTACATGAGCCAGAGCACTGCAGTGTGACCCGCAGAGCAGTAACCACAACTCAGGAAATTCAAATCAGCTTTATTCTCTTCTGAGATATCTGCTAAAACAGAAGCGAAGCACTGAGAATCAGTGCAGCACTGCAGACCAACAAGGATTGCTTGACAGTGCTGCCAGGGAAATCTGAATGGCCTACAGGGAAGCCTGGCTGACCAGAAAACAGCCAGCGTTGCCACAGCGTTAATTGCCGACATCCTGGGATGACATCTTAGTTGGGATCCATTCTCGGCAACTCCGAACAGAAAGTACAGCTGCTGCTGCCAGGGCTGGGTTTAGGCCTCAACCAATTCCCACAGAGACAATGCAGCCTCAAAACAAGCTCTGCCCGCTTCCCAGGCAGGCACCATGCCTGCCCACTCCCAGGAAAGTTCTCCGTTTTCGCTGCTGGCTCCCTCCCTCCTCTCCACCTATCTTCCAGTGCTGCCTTTCAGCTCTCACACACCCTGTACCACCACCAAGAAAATGCCAAGCGAGTAGCACTTTATCCTTTCCCCACTAATTAGAGCAGGAGGCACATGACATGGCTGAACCCAGTCCAGCTCCCTGCACTCAGCAAAGGCTCTTTGTGGGACTCGGCACCGCAGGAGCGGGTTTCCCCCTGTGAATTCCTAGGGGCTGCAGCAGCAAAGCAGGAAGGAGGGTCATGCACACATCTGTGCACACATACTACTGCAAGGGCAAGAGAGAACAGAAACAGGAATGTCTTCGATGTGAGGAAGTCCGGAAAGACCACAGACATAGCAGCTTTCAGAGGCAGGACACACTGATGAGGCAGAGGTGCTCTATTTGCCTTAACTTGCCTTGGCTGACTCAAATTCCAGTAAGCTGAGCTACTTTTCATTTACAGTAAATTGAAGAAAACCCTGTTATCATTAGGAATCACCAGTGTGCAGAGAACACAAACACCTCCAGGAGGAAAGAGGGCAACATTTTGAAGAGCCTAAAAATTTTATAGGACTTGCAGTGGTATTAGTATCCACATCATGGGACACTTGTGGAACGTTTTTTTGTGTGTGTGTCTCAGACTGGGGTTATTTTAGATGAACAAATCCTTAAAAACAGTAGAAGTAGAATTTGGTTTTGTTCATAAGCTTTCAAAATAAGAGATGGTGTGAGGCAACTGAGGGTAATCAGATGCAGACATGGAGACCATAAGCAAATGCAATAGTTTGTACAAAACGTGCATATATGCACGTGTCCTACCAGGCTAAGCCATAAGTTCTCTGTTAAAGGCAAATACACAATGATTCACTGAAACAGGGTCAGCAACACACAGGAATTGCCTGGGAGACATGTACCCCAGTACCACAACTCTGCTGATGGGATGCAGGACTAAACGCACAGATCAGCAGTAGTCCATGGGACTGTAACCGCTCCATAGAGGTTCTATTCTGATCTTTAAACTTTAGAAATTAACTTGAACTCTGAAGAAGAAGGTTTGATACATCTTCCTGCATGGATTATTAATAACTGCATGAGATACTTTTGGCTTCCTATTATTTCTCAGACCACACTAACTGCTTGGCCTGAAGTGACATCCTACAGGAATGAGCTACACTCGCACGTTTGCTGTGAAAAAATACTACTTACTTGCTTTTGAGTTTTCTGCATGTTCCATCTCCTTATGCTTGCATATAAAACAAACGATGAATTTCCTAATAATCTCTAAATCTTGTATTGTTCTATGTTTTTTTATCTTCTTCTATTTTCCTCCTTTCTAAAACATGCAGCTCAAATCTTAACGATTTGTTTCAGCTATGAGATTCTGTTTTCCTGTCCCCCTTCTCTAACTTTCTTCCTAGAGCTGCCATCCACTTGGGACTGGATATGTGCAGTCCTGAACGACCTCTGAGAGGGCAAAGGGAGTCTCTAATACTTTTCCAGGACTATTGCAAACATTGAGAAGATGAAAGCACCTTTACAGAAAATAATAGAACGGTTTATACCATTAAACCAATTCTCCCTCTGGCTACTACAAAAGACATGACATTTTATAAACTAAAGACATACTTGTAGATGTGGGTCAATCTCAAATATTGTCTCTCCTCTTCGCATATCTGTTATCAACCAGGGGCCTCCAGCTCTACAAAGAAAGAAAGGAAGTTAATAAACCAAACAGGCGCTTTAGCTCGCATTCCCCAAAAGAGCCCTCAGAGTGGACCTTTAGTGGAAGGAAGCACAAGATAGAATTTAAAAGAAGCCTAGAAGTCCCTCTATGTTGTGCATACATCCCACACATGCATTTGTCCTTTACATTTCCCAAATACATAATGAAAGCCCTCCATGACCTAGCTATTACCTGCCTAGTGTCTGGCAACACCAAGTCTTGCAAAGCCATCAGGATTCACACAGGCTATCCCATGTCTCCTGTGTGGACCCATTTACTCATACAAGACTGAGCTGGGTTTTAATCTTACAGGTAACTGAACTGGTACTGGAAGTCCAATGTAGCCTGGGTCTAAGAAAGATGGGCAAAGCATACGGTCAAGGTTTATAACTCTGCTCCATACCTAATGATGCAGCAGGGTCCCAATGGGACTGCACTTTTTGCTGGGATCAGCAGTCACATTCAGTACCATAAAAAGCTTATTGCTCTGATAAATATCCTCACAATAGGCATTTTACCTAGTTGGTAGTCAGTGGCCGAGTACTCAGATGGTTCAGAGAAAGCTTTGTTTTCATTAGCAATAAAAGTCAGAAGGGTCAAGATGTTTCCCAACAAAGGTGATAGAAAACATATTACTGTGAAGATGAACTACTCAAACTTTTCTTTGGGTCACCATGCAGGCAGACTGCAGAGGTCAGCCTTAGATGGTGCTTTTCATTTGAAATAAAAACTGAAGTCTTTTGGAATTGCCATAAAAATTTTAATTATTTTCATGAGACACTTTATCATTGCAGTCAAAAGCCCCCTCCTCTGTCCTTGTCTGTGTTACAGTCTCCTAAAGCACTTGGAGTGGGAACAATAAAAGTTAGTATTTTCTAGTTTTTCAGATGCATTGATAGCCACTCTATTTTCACACCACTTTGGAAGCTGTGAACTATTAACTGCAGAGGTGTGACCTGCTTCAGTTCCTTACTGGGATGCAAGTGACTTTTACCCTAACTCCACATCAGTGGCCTAGTAGTTTGTATGCACTAGGCCTAGTAGACCTAGTGCATGACCTAGTACAATCACGCATATTTGGGTCTCATTTTATTCTTGGAAAGGTGCTTGTACCACACCACATACTGCAGCCAAAGGAGCTGCAAGCTTCTTATTGTCTTGGGGTCCCAGAAATAAAGGTTGCAGCTGGACAAATTCACTCTACTCAATATAGTAGATAGTAGTGCCTAGAAAGGAAAGGTTCAAGTTTAAGAAGTCCAGCAGCAAAGGCTGTTCCAAATAATCAAAGGCCATTGTGACTAGAGAGTATACTATTATGCCCAGGAACACATATTCAGAACTATTTTGTTTTAAATAAAAAAGTAATCTTTTGAGCTACAATCACATAGCAATAACTTCCACTAAATATTAAATAATATGTAATATTAAATAATAGTAATAAATATTAAATAAACAGAACACTTGAAAGCCCAAAAAGTTTAGCTGCAACCAGGCAGCAAATAAAGCATCAACATATCATTTAGCATTTAAAAGTGATCTCCTTCTTAACCCAGTGACATCTTTGTTTTGCCATGGGAGAAATAACAATGAACTTCACTTGCATTAACGCTCTCCTGTTCCAAACTGGCTCACCACGAGTGGGGCCAGTTTGAGAGTGACTTTCTCACTTTCAGTCCCCATGCTTTACTAGGCATTGTAAGTCAGACCTTCTCCTTCCTTTCTTTTGAACTACACAGAGAGGTCACCAGTAAGTTATACCAGCTGTATCAGGAAAAGCCAATGGGAAAATACTGCAGGCATAAGAGGAAAGAAATTAAGCTTTCAAGACCTCATTCTGTTTCACCATGAACATGTGGACTTCTACATGCATTAATCTGTCATCTACGTGTCTGTGCGTGAGAACAGATTTGCAATGAATTCCCGTCTCTTGCTACAGCACAGGATTAAGTAAGTTCCATCAAAAAGTTAAAGATCGTTAATAAAAATAAACAACCGAGTAGTTCTCTATGGGAATGCTCCCCTATATGGACTATATGAGCACTTACACTGGGACAGTCCGAAGCAGTTCCAAGATCCCTTGCCCATTCCACTGCTGAGCTGCATGCAGTTCCTCAGTGCAAACCCCAACAATCTGGAATAAATGAAAAGAGAGATACTAAACTGGATGGGAACTGGGCAAGAACAGTAGAGAAAATGTACCACATGGTACTGGATCAAACAGTGCAGGTACAGAGGAGAAGCACCATTTCTTTAAACTAGGTGAGCAAGGACAAACTGAACCTGAGACAACAGAGGGATTCTACAATTCCTTATGCCCTCTCACTACACTTATCATGGGAAGTACCTTGGTCATGTAAAATTTAATCTTGCACAGTGTGTGTGAACTTAACTATGGGGAGAGCCTGGTGACAAATCAGGGTTTACTGAAGATCCACTAATCTGTTCTCACTTTTCAATCTAGTCCACACAAGACAGGACAGGTTAGGGTCTGAGCACGTGCAAAACACTGCTCTGTCAGCCAAGTGCTAGGGGCAAGTGCAATACTGCACCAGCAATTTCAGTTAGGCAAGGGACTCACTGGCACAAGGGAGTGCTTCAGTGCTCATAAATCCTTGACCAACTCAGTTTGCTGACTGGTTACATCTTACCCAGCACCCTAAAGTAAAGCTGCTTACACATCACATAATCCACTCATCACTGCAAGCAATTGCAGACTTCTGCCTTCCTGTATAAGGCAGGATGTGTTTGCTTTTCAGCATAGGAGCTGCCACACTGAGCAATACCAGATGTCTCTCTCGCAGCAGCTGAGATCAGCCGCTCCAGATGAAGGGGTGAACCACCCTTCAGCTGATAGAGGAAGGCAGTTTCTTCCTGATCCATCATCTGCTGGCCTGTGGCTTTGAGCATAATGATTTACCCTTTGGAATGTAAAGTTATTTTAACCATGGCCTCCTATTTTCTTCCTCAATACTTTAAGTATTTTCCAATGACACTGAATTTTTGGCCAAAATCTGTTGAACTGATGTGTTGTCAGAAAAGAGGAAAACTGAAAATTAACCTCTGAAAAGCAGCAAGCAGAAGTGCATGATGTGCCTTTGCCACAAGCATGAATCTGCACTGATAGAGATCTGTGTGGAAAACCATCAAAGTCAGCACGTAGCCAGCTCTGCACACCCTACTTCCCCTGCCCCTTGCAGACCTCACTTTCTCAGGACCCAGCCCTTGGAGACGCACTTCATCCCCACCCATCTCCCAGGCTTCCTCCATGAACAGCCTGAATCACCCTTGCTTCAGGACACCCCTCCCTGGGCCTTCACTCACTAATTACACACAAACAGCAAGACTCTAAACAGGAAATTAATTTGTGTTCATTCTTTTCTTTTTGCAATAGTTTATCCTCATGGGTCAAAATAAATCCATAACAACAAGCATCAAACAAAGGGGAAAACCAAGTCAGCCATATGTGCTGTGGAAGACGAGAGGCCGATAGCCTTGGGATGCAACAAGTTGACTGTCCTTTGATCCAGCACAGCTGGGCACTAAAGAAGAGATGTGGACTCATGCAGCACTAACTGCGGAGTCAGCCAGGAATCACTCTGCTTATCTTGGCACTGTCTCTCCTTCCAGGTCGACAACTCACCTTTCACTGATTAAACTCACACCCATCTCCTTTTTCTTGATAAAACACAGACTTTTGGGCACCTCAGAAAATTCAGGAAGGCCTTTGCGATTGGCACAGCAGTTGCCTTGTGCTTCCACTTACACGTTGCAACTACAGCCAAGGACAAATGGGGGCAACTTGAAGCTTAAATTGTAAAATACAGACACTTGCATTTTCCCACAGGATGGAAGCTTATCCGCAGAGCAGGAAGAAATAAGCAGTTGGCATAAACTAAGGTTATTAACTCCAATATGCAATTTAAAAATATCTAAAGCAGCCCATATCTAAGAGACACCACTGAGAAGGAGGACTCTGGGAAAGCAAGCAAACCTGTTTGGCCAAGGAAGCTCCCCTCACTGAACAGTCAGGTTAAATTGCAAGGGATTTTTTAAATGTTTCTTTTGCAAAGCAAACGTGAACCTTTCTTAAACAGTAGATCAATGGAGGAAAGCTCACTCAGCCTCCAAAGAGTATTTGTGTCAACACTGGAAGCTACATTTCTGCCATTTAATAATGCTAAAGCAACTCTGAGTTCTGCTCCAAACTCTTCTTTTCCTGGAACTCAAACCAGTGGATCACTTACCATAGAATTAATTTGAATGTAGCTCTACGCTACCTTTTATAGGTGTTTCTCTCAGCTTTTTTCCCTAGGTTCATGTTTCGAATTTCAGAGCAGTAATGTAATATTCAACTCCAGGTCTGTTGCAGGGTGTAAAACTTCTCTTCATCAGATAGACCTCAATCTTGAAAGCTGAGCATGCCATTGCTCAATCCTGGTAAAATGCTTACTGAATACTCCCAGAATAACAACTCAAAGATCAAATCCATGGTAATCAAATAAGGAAGAAAGGTGGAAGACAGGATAATAATCATCTGACTTATCAAAGCTAAATGAAATGTAATGTTAGTTGCATTCCACACCAGGGAGGTGGCAGTCAGAGCCACTAGTGCTAGGTCATACCTGTAGGAAAGTAACAACCCCAAAAGGAGTCTGCACTGGCTGCATCTGAGGGTCTTCTGTCAGCAACATATGCTGGATTCTGGATTCACTGTTGTCCAAAGGGCTGTGCCACGATACATGGTCACCGCTGCAGAAGGTGTTTTCTGGAAGAAAGAGAAGCAGGAAATATTTAGTCTGTAAAGTTTGCTAGAATATTCCTTCTCTTAGCATCTGCTCCTGACCGCTGTCAGGCCGGGACCTCTGGTCTGGATCAGGACCGTCACTGGTGGCTACTCACAGTGACTGCCTCCACCCAGCTCTACTGAGTTTCTGTGTCAGCTGAAGTACCTGAAGCAGCAAAAGAATCTCACTGAGCAATATGAATTCAACCACTAACTCTAAAATTACCCACTCTTGAGTCCTGTGGCAAAAAATGGTGTCCTGCTTTCATATTAATCCCAAAACCAACAACTAAAATTAGCTTTTCTCTCACTTACTATTAGTATCCTTTTTGAGAGGGTGCAGAGTCAGCAAGCCATGCTAGATACCTATGGGACATCAATTCATACTTAATTTGCAGCTCTGATTTGCCACAGAGGAAAGATGCTGAAATATGACTTAAACACAAAACATTCTGCTATATCTAATAAAAATCCACAATCTGCTGCCCAACTTGTGATGGTCTAAGTCAAAGCCACTTTCTCTCCCAATTGTCTGGTGGCTCTGGTGCAGAATTATAATTAGTATGTTCCTTCTTTCCCAAACAATGGGAAAACCATTAGGCTATAAATTTCCCTCTGCATCAGAATAAAGAGCATCAAAATAAAGAGACAGAAATTATCCTTCCTTCTCCACGACTGTAAGCATTCCTTTCTTTTCCTTCTCTCCTACTTAGAAAGACAAAGCCCCAGATAATCCCATGTTCCACAGCTGGTGCATGCCAGAAAACCCACCAGAACCCATCTGTATGTTGCTGCCCCATCACAGGAAAGGCTAATACTTGCTTTCTGAATAAGCCAGAAGTAAAACAACCAACTATGACCATTTTCACACTGATTATACCATGGTCCTCTTGCACACGGTTCTTAGAGCATGTGTGAGATAATGCTGCCTTAGCCAACTGCCTTGTCCTCAAGGTCTGGTGCTTGTCTCACTCCAGGTAGAACACATACAAGTAAACAGCCTGGAATATACATTCTGCTCTCTGACAGAGGTGTAGTGCTCCAGGGATGAACCAAGTACTGCCTGCCACCCAATTCAGTGGAGTGCTGCTACAAGCAGATGTGGTCCTGGATCTTCACCTAACTTTCCCACATCACCTTCCAAATACATGTCAATAGGAATTCTCTTAACTATAGGGCATATTGAAAATCCTTGAATATGACAGCTTCTGCAGTGACAAGAGAGAAACAGCATTTACCAGTAATTGCAGCTTTGTCAATTAAAAAACTGACACTGAGGAATTGAGCCCTTGTACACCACTCACTGTGCATCCACACCACCACGACTGTGTGCATGTACTCTTGGCCAGCAGCAAGTGCAGGATGCTTCAAGACAGCCATCAGCAGCTGGCAGATAAACCAATGAGAGTTATCGCGCAGTTGCTATGGTTAAAAATACTTACAGTCCAAGTGATGAGCTAACTCATGCTCACCCGTTCACGGGTTTAACCCAGGGCGTCCCGGGCAACTCGTAGTTTCTCCACCAGGTGTCCCCATTGGTGTGTATTTGAACGTTTATTATACATGCGGGTTTCACATGAATGTCTTGGACAGCTTTTTTGGTTGAAAATTAAAATAAACTCCAAATACCATAAGGAACTTGGCCCGAAAATCGAGGCATGTAACAGAAGTGTTGTGATAAGTAAGGGAATGTTTTCCTTAGTTAAAATTAGGAAAGAAAGAAAACATAGCGAATGCAAGCTGTTTGAAAGAGTTTATCCTGATGTACACCAAATACACGCTTTCAGCTCTGTGACTGAAAGGAGTGGCTCAAATATTACTTTGCTTTTAAAGTTGGGAAAATATAAGCAGACAGAAACGAAAAACGTAATTTATGGCGTTTCTTCTTAGTACCAAGATCGGATTAAAAAAATCAGTTAGAATGTTGCAAAGGATCTTGTGGTATTTTCCAGGTTAGCCAAAATGTGGCTGATTAGATTTTTTTTTTTTAAATGATAAAAGCCTCTCAGTCACAGTTCTCAGGAATGAAACAAAGCCACAAAGAGCTTATTCTTGGGCCCTGTCTTTATACCACAACATTTTGCCCATCAAATGCTCACACAATTCTATGCTGATCGATCGCTGTGTTTCACTGCTGGTGCTGCTTCTCCTGGGAAAGCCCAGCCTGTTTAGAGCAGGTTTTCAAATGCAAATGTCTCTGCTGGAAACCCACCTGTTTATGTCCATGTGAACACTGAACACTTAGAAAATCTCCCTCTGCCTTGCATGCACACGAACACCACAAAGTTCACACTGACTACTCAATTAAATCACACACAGAAATACTGCACATAACATGAAGCTGAATTAAAACCTGTAGGAGTGCAAGAAATTCAGAATTACAGCCTGAAACTCAGCTTTTCGCTTGGTGCATTGTAACCAACATGGAATGTAAGATACAAGGTCTTCTACAGAGACCACTGCAGCACTGAGTTTTAATTGCAGGACTTGTAGCCACAGAAACAAAGAAATTACAGAAAGAAAGGACTTGATAACCACTTTATCTTGCCTCATGTTGGAAGCGCAGATGAGAACCCTCTTTGCCCACCTTTTACACTCATGTTTTCAAAACAAGACAATTAAAGTCTTTCTAAGCATTTACGTTTTAAACAACGTTATAGCCAGAAAATCCTAAAGCTTTCATAATGATTCCTCCAAAGTAAATTTATAACTAAATTTGTGGCTTTGAATTTAATTTATATTGAAGTAGAACATAAAACATCCAGATAAATCCTCAAAGTCATCACAGCATGGGCAGATGTGAAAAGTCTCCTGTGGCTTTTGCACCTATCATTTGCAGTGTTGTTGATAACACACTTCTTACAACCTGCCTTTCATCCACAAACAGGTAAAATGCTCTAGTATTTCCTACATGTACATATGTATTTCCATAAACCCAAGAGATGAGTAGGCACAGGACACACTCAGGCACATGAGGAGCACAAACACCTTAAAAGAAGCAACACACTTCAGTCAGATATGCCTGAAGTCAGCTCCTTCTCTTCCCCATACGATGTGGATTAAGTAAAGAAGCTGCCTGCCATCTCCAAACTGACTTCTGAGGGCTATGTTTTGCACTGCTATGAACCAAGGATGGGACTAGGACCTTCAGAGATAACGATGCCAATATGCGTCTCTCAACAGCACTCAAGAGTTTTATAGCCACACCTCTCAGCACACATTTTGATGCCTACTGCAGATATCAAATGAGACACCTACACTCACAGCTGGAAGCTGCTTATACACAAAATGAAAATACACGTGAAAGTAAGTATTAATAAACACGTAAAAGAAATACAGTATGGAAACCCAAAAGATTACAGGAAGAAGTTTATGTCTGCGGAGCACTGACCTAGTCTGACACGACTCGTCGCTACAAGCATCTCAGAATAATTTGTAGTTTTAAGCCAAAACATAACCCCCCTTTCAGATAAGCACAGAACACTCCTTTACAAATTACCTCCATTTAGTAAAGCTGAAAGTTTAAAGCCTCAGCAACAAAAGCTGGTTCTGCAAGGATCATATCACAACACTGATGCTGTCCCAGCCATTGTAGATTTGGGAACTGCCTCTGCTTTATCCAAGGCAATTAACAGCAACTCTCAATCCAACACTTTTTACTCTTAAAAAGCTCTGGTATGACAACCCTTATGGCCTGCTGTAATGGTGTGTAGATAAGCACCTGTGGGAAAGTTTCTTACTCGCTTTGAGCAGGGATTGAACACACCAGATATTACAGAAGTCCTTTCGCACTGTATTTCTAAATGAGACAAAACGCATTTGTATCCAGAATCCAGGAAAAGGTGAGATGGCTTTCAGCAGTAGCTGTGAAAAATCATGGGCTTCTACTGGACAAGCACCTTCTCTACTACTACAAGAGGGCAACAATCAGCCTGGGAGCATCAAATGCCAGGACTTGGGGTGTCTTTTGCTATTGCAAAGACTTCTGCCTCTGAACTTCCGTGCTACCTGACTCCACAGCAAAGCCAACAAGAGATGTGACATGTCCAGGGAAATAATGGGAGAACTTTAATGTATTCTTGTATAAATAGTAAGCCTCAAAACAGTTGGTAAGTGCCCATGCTCAGGAATAAGCTTGGAGAAGACTTCTATGAACAGAGGAACTATGGGCACTCTCTTCTTTGCGGGCGTGCACACCGTGGACGGACTCCTCGTTGCCTGAGGAGGAAGATGCTCTCGACTAGAGCTTTAACTGCAGCTGTGGCACACACAGGAAGACCCTATCTAGGTTCACTTGTGTCTAAGTTTGAGGGGGACACATGTGCACTCTTCTCCACCGCAGAGGGCTCAGTTAGCATTTTTACTCATCTGCTTGTTTTTACAATCCTTTAAAAAACAAGTTTCTCCAAGAGCCCTACTACTCTATTCTGTTTGACACTGGCCAGCAGGTTCAAACATCATCTGGGTAGCACAGTCAGCTACCCTATGAATGGAACAGCCTTGTTCCCTTAGATGAACACAACAAAAACAACAGTCACCAGAAAAAGTTACCAGCACCTCACTGGGAAATTGTCAAATCCATAGGACAGATGGCAAGAAATTATCTAACCATCAACAAGAGGAATTAAATAGCAAAAGAACTGAAAGAAATACATTAAAAAAATTAAATCCAAATGATTTTAGCGTATGGATAAATCAGCAAAACCTCAGGAGTACACAAAGGCTCTGATTTACTGCATACAAGCTGATGCACAAGGGACTGCTGTTGAATACTTCTGCCCCACAGTAAACCAGAGGTGGTGACATGTTCCCTCCATGGAAGGAAGAGCTAAACTCCTGATGTGCCCTTCAGCAGTTACCACAGGAGTGCTGGATGTGCTGTAAATACACAGGCTGCTTATAGCAACCTCTTGGACACTTGCAACCTTCCTGCTTGGAAGGGGCACTAACAGGACCCATCCTCACAGATCTGACACTGGTTCTTGTTCTGCAAGTTTGTGTTTTAACAGAAACTAATGATTTTTCTTTTTCTTTCTGTTAGGGAATACTGATTTTATGAAATCAAACTGCTTCATAGGGATGTATTGATTCCATCAAAACTCTGCAAGGAAATCATTAAAACATTTCATTTCAAACTTACTACCTTGTTTCATAATTTATAATAGCAAATCTGAAGCTCCTCTCTAGCTCTACAAAAATGAGAAGTCTCTAAATTTTCCATAAACCAGCTCTTGTACCATTTTATTACATGAGAGAAGCATCTCTAAGACAGTTACACCAGGCCACTCTGTTAAGCTTCCCATATTTTGAAGTCTTTAAAATGTCATTATCCATTTTCTTTTACAGCCCACTTAAAACAGGTGAGGTTCTTTCATGCAGCAATGGTCATAATTCAGCTGTGCAATCTCTCCTAACTTTACTATCCAACTGCTCTATAATGAGAACTGGGGAAATAACTCAGAGGGAACCATCCCACTGTAGACTAGTAAATTTTCTTTGTGTAACACTGCTCATGTATTTCCTTGCAGTGCATTCCCATCCCCTTTAATTTGACTAAATATAGCTGATGCCTGAAGAAATAAAACCAAGCCATATTCTTGGCCTCAAGATGTGTTATACACAGTGTAATGTATGCAGTCTATGATCAAGAGGTATTACCTAGCTCTAGAGAGAAACACAGATTAATTCCCCCTGTATTTTCTTTTTTAACCTGCCAGTTTCACGTGGTATCCTGCAAGGAGTCCTTACTCCCTTGAATAGCCACAGGGTGTAAAATTGAAAAGGATAGCAGAGAAAAGTACTAAGAGCTAAACCAGCTCCATCCAAAAGGTGGCCCCAGGCTGAATCTGGATTAGGGAACATCTTCAGTGAGCTTGCTACCTGCATGCAGAGCAGATGGAAAATAGCTATTTGGGCATCTGGGAGTCAAATATCTTCTCTGGCATGTGCATAGGGGACTGTATGGAGGAAAACAAGGAGCTGATGCTGTTCCACCAGCAAGGAGACAGCAAGGGAACTGGAAGCACACCTCTTGCCCATGCATGGCCTGGCATTCACTCCCCAGCCTGAGTCTGGCTCCAGTTCAGACTGCACCACCCTGGTTCATCCAAAGGCCAAAAACTTCCACCTTCTGACATGGTCATGCCATGCTATGCTTTAGACAGATTTTCAAATTAGAATGGATCTATAGCCTGACCATTCCTCTGTATGTCTTGTAAGACACCTCTTCCTTCAAAATGCCAGCTAAAGTCTGCAACAGAAGGGTTAAACTGTTCTGACTTTTCAGCTGGATAAATCCATCTGGACAGTGTGTTACAGGTTATGACCTGATACTGCACAGAGTAGAAGAAGCCCTAAATAGATTATCTACTAAGTATGCTTGGTCTGGGGAAAACAACCACCCTACTGCACTCCTATCCTTCAAAAGCAAGTTTCTGTGTTCCTCTACTGTTTCTGCAGAAAGCCAGGCCTTCATTACATGGCCACTTTTTTCTGGGATATGCACAAGATGATGCTGAAAAACAATCCTGCTTGTTCCCCTGAGAAAGCAGCAGCCACCTGGATCACCCCGTTGAGCCAGTGATGTTGCTTAGCTAATGATAGTACAACACTTGGCATTTCTCTGCTAGCTTGCTCTAAGATAATATACCAAATAAATCTGCAACAGTGCGTGGCACCAGGGATGCTGGCACACCAACAAGATGACCACATCCCTCACAGGAGCCAGACCTATGTTATCTGCATCATTCAGTAGCTTGAAAATTTGCTGCTCTCAGGGGCACAAACCTGCATTTTTGTATTCTACTGTGAGATCTCAACTAAACTGCAGGCAGCGAGACACAGACGTCAGCCCGCATAACTCAGAGCAATTCTGTATTTGAGGGCAAAGCAAAGCAGGATTTCAGCTCCATGACTTATGGGTGCAGGAATGTTAAAAAGGCCCCCAGTGAGTTCCTGACCAGCATGACAGTGATACAGCCAGACGTTTAAATTGAATTCAGCTTGTCCGATACTTACAGCACTAATGTAATTTATTGCACCGCGATTACCCCATGCATGGTCTGTATAATTTATTATATAAATGTATTTTCTCCAACACACTTTTAATATTCAGGCTGGCTTTGTTAAAAATAAAAGGTAATCTGGCAATCTGTCACCAGTAAGATGTGATGCTGTTTTTCAGTACCATTTTGCAGACTGAACAGCCAGAATTAATTGAAACTAAGCACAGACGCAGAGTCCAACACTGACGTGTATCAGCTATGTTTTTCACTAGAGCTACTTAATGTATTTCTAACTAGCTCAATTACGGATACGAGCATGCAAAGACGTAGCTATAATAAACAGATATAAAAGCTAAAGCTGAAAATCGTGTCTAAAACCCTTAAAGTAATACTGTTACTGCAACTCATTATATAGATGCAAATTAAAAAAAACCAACCCAGTATAAAAAAGGCTTTATTCAGATTCATTTGCCAGCCACATTATCTAAGGATAATCAAATGAATGCTAAATTCAGTCCATCTGTTTAGTTTCCTAACCTACAAAGGACTGCACACATGGATTGGTAAAGGGGAGAAATGATTATGGTATCTTCTGTGGGACCTGCTGACAGATACTTTATAATTTCATTTTCAAGTCAAGCTGGATGTGTTTTAAGAATATAGAAGGAATTAGTAGAATCCAGCCATATTTGCTTGACGTTAAAAAAACACTTCTCCTCCCTGGTTTTAAGTTGTTTTGCTGCCCCTTATCTCCTGTCTGGGAAACAGGAGCTGCCCCAGCCCAGGCCCTCCAAAGAGGTGCAAATACACACGGTGCTGCTGCCTGCTGCACACATGCAGTATAGACAAGGTGCCTTAGGAAGAATTAAAGTGCTGGAGTACAATTAAACATTAGCTCCACTGCAGGGATTCAGATGAGGCTGTTAGAAACAAGAGGCCTAGGGCAAGAGGTTCTTTTAAAGTGTGGAAAACGCAAAATTATCAGCACTGTAAGGGCTGCTTGACCTCTGAGGTTTGAGGACAGTTTCAGATAGAAGTGTGATGCAGACTTTTAAAACTTGATCAGCAGGCTGAAAATACAAAGCTCCTAGGTGGAAGCCTGGAAAATTAATGAGCCTCTCAAAAGTCCCATCAACTCATGCAAGCATATATAAACTTATGTGATCATCCAAACTGCCTGGACTGAAAGCCTGGTGAAGGGCCTCCCATGCCTTCCCAGGGTACATAACCAGCAGGACAACACTAACTCCTCATTCCTCCGTGCGCTGCTCAGAGCCAGCACTCACCCCTACTGGCAGTGGGGTGGCGGAAAATGTGTCTCACTGCACTGCAGCTTCTGCTGACGGAGTTGCAAACTCTGCTTTTCTTACCACAGACTAGATCCCAGGCACACAGATGTCCTCTGTGATGCTACCAAGTGTAGTGTTTTAAGCTGGAAAACAAATGCTAAAATGCTATCATACAATAAAGAATTTGGTTCTGGGCCTCTTCTACCTCTTCTGTTTTCCAGGATGTTTCTTCCCATCCCTTACAGACCTGTGAGTCTGGCTGGCTCCTTCTCCATGCCCATCTCTAAGCACATATACAATTTCCATGACTGCAGACTCTGAGAATTTCTCATGCAGGCTCCCAGCAAGTGACTCCGGTGCCCAGGGCACGCTCCCTGCAAGCAGTGGGCCCCGTGTCCTCTCCCTGACTCCATACAGCCTGCTCTGCCAGCCATCTCCTCCTCCTCCATTTCCTCTCCTTCCCACAGCTTCATTCAGCTCCTCCAGCCTTCTGCAGCCCTTGCAGTCAGCAAAGGCAGGAGCTGGCACATCCATCATGCTTGGCATCCCCTCAGCATAAGCACCGCCTGGGGCAGGATGCATCTCCTGCTTTGCTTTTGCAACAACACGGTTCTCGCCTATCTACAGATTTATCTGCATGGTTCCCTCCCACAGGGAGGGAAGGCAAAGGAGCATCAGAGTACTTACCTGGTGTTGCTGAGTATGGGAGAGAAATAAAATGAATACAGATGCATGTTGCTCCTTCACAGCCCCACAACTACACCCCATCACTCAGACTCACTGCCCTTGGATGCTGCAGGGCTGGTCTGCTTTCACCTCCTCCAACAGGCAAGTGGAACAAACTCCTTCTTTACCCTCTCCATCACCCAGCCCAACAACAGTAAGGGAGCAAGAATGACACACTTGCCAAATCCTGAGCTCCAGGCCAAGCGAGAGACCCTTCCACCTCTGCCCAGCTGTGCTGCCACCAGCTTTCTGCATCCTTCACCTGAACAAGACATGTTTTACAGCTCCCCTTCAAAGGATGGTATTTATGTCTTCAACAGTTTCAGAAACTGAATAGCCTCAGGATGGGGTGGAGGCCCACAAGCAGGAAAGGATGTTGTACAGCAGGATCCCTGTCAGATAAGGACTCAGCTCAAAATAGATATTTAATGACAGTTTATTTACAGATTATGTGGTCCCACGTGGCTAATTTGAAGAGATTCTTGCCTTTCATTAAAAAACCCTATGCTGTGTTCCGGCACATGAAAGCCAGAACGTTTTATGGTTACCTGAACGCCTCCCAGCCAGATGCAACTAGAACAAAGGCTTATACCCACAGCATTTAGCAACTTTTGTGTGTCTTCAGTGAGAGAACTGCAGCAGGAGAGAAAAACAAAAACACTTCTTTCTGTTGGACCTCCTACATAATTGTGCATGTGCAAGCCACTGAGAATGATGGATGCTTAGATGGACGTGGGAGCACCATAAGATGGTACAGTCACTTCTGATCTTCCCCTAAATGCCTATGTATGATAAATTTATGTTGAAGAGCTTCCAAGGAGCTTGAAACAGAAGGGAAGGCAATACTCTCCTCTAAAGGACCCAAACAAGATGCAAGCAGCTTCTTTTAATAGCCTTCACAGCACAAATGTCTAATGGGAAAACTGCTAGACTGCACTAGGGTATCCCTTTTAGCAAAAAATCTTCAAGAAGGGGCAATAAATGCAAAATTGTCTGTGAGAAAAGACTTAGGGAGTTATCATGTTGTAACCTCTTCAGAAAAGAGTCCTAGTTACCTGGGCATTAGTTCTGGGGCTTAAAATGGACAGGAAGGGTAGGGGTCTTTGGGAGATCACTGTAGCCTTTTTCTCAGTGTTTGATTATTTTCTCTTAAATTTTCAGGAATGCAAAGCTTGCACAGGCCAAACTTTTGTTTTACTTTGGCAAAGCAGGAGGCCGAAGGGCAGGAAACAGAGGAACTTTGTATTCACACATACTTGTGTAAAATATTAGTTACGCATTGAGCTCTAACAGCCCATTACAGTAGGGCAAAAGCAACACAAAAACCTAGTCCAAGAGCTATACTTATGATTCAGATCCAAAATGGCCAGCTTGTTTATGGAGTACCTTTTGAAACGCCACCCCAAGTGTTCCAAGATAATTCCTTTAAGCTCATGATTTTAAACCAGAAAGCAGGAGAGTCCATTTTCCATAGGCTGTAGGCTGCCTGCAGCCTCTGAATATACTCTCCCAGTTTCTCTTCCCCACCAAGAACAAAACGCTTCCCCTGCTGTGCCCATTTGCTGCCTCCTGGCTGAGAAGGCTGCTGCTAATGATCTTTGCGTCTGAGGCTGTCAGAAGATGGTCTGTAATGAACTCTACATACTGCCATTCTCATAGGAAGAGTGGGTTAGTCAGCACAGTTTGAGCATCACTTGCTGCACAGATCTTCAATAAAAAGTATAAGAAGGTGGACATGTAACAGTGAACCCAACTTCCAGCTCAGTCCACTCTTCTTTGCAGTTTCATCTCACATGGGCTTGGCAGCTATCAAGGGAAAAAACAGTCCTTTTCACAAGGCTACTCAGTATGTGTAACCTTCAAACTCTCCTCTTTGCATCCCAAACAACTGCACACAGGCAGCAAGAGAGGATGCTCCTGCGACTACAGAACAATCCCTCTATGTTGCGGCTTTCAGCTCCTCGATAGGAGGAGGCAACAGTGCTCTGTGCAGAAGCTTTTAACTATTAAAGCGGCTGCTTCCGTTTCCCAGGAAAGGCCGGGTGGGACAAAGACCTCCTATATAACACGCCAAAGGACCTCACACCAGCAGGAGGGGGAGTTTTACGCCTTCCCTGAGCTGTTGCTTTTGTCTTGCATTCCTCCTTCAGTACAGGGGACAGAGCCTTTGTCCGAAGCTGGGCTGACCATGTGCAGCTTCTCCCCCACTTTCTTATCCCAGGCGTCAGAGATGCTCTTCTTAACAGAGACTGCTGGTCCCCAGCATGTTGGCTCCTCCTCACTCTCCTGCAGCAGGGAAGCTACAGGTATGATGGAGAAAAAGCTTCCTGCAGAGAGCTTGACTCCTCTCCACTTTGGGCAGAAAACATTAGCAAGATCAGTTCTGATCTTCAACTGCTGCCACTCAAGATAGACACTATGAGGGGCCAGCATCCAAGTGTCCTAGGGTGCAGGGCCTGTTGGCTGCTCTCCTACCACTTCGACTGCTGCAACAGCCTTGCACAGAGATGTATCACACAGCTTCCTCCAGGTCTCTGTGCACATTTCTTTCCTCCTTCTCTCAGTGGCAGCCCACAGGCTGTATAAAACCTAAAACAACTTGTGCATTTATAAATGCAACCACATCGGATTTACAAGTGTTGCTGCTCTGTCCATCCCTGACATCTGGGAGCAGCCTCAGGGCACACAGACTGATGCAAAGCACTGAGAAAAAAACAGATATCCCCCTCCTTTTTTCTTTCCTTTTTTTTAATAAACGAACTGAATGAACTGTACTGAACAGGCTGAAAAGCAACGAGCCAAGTTCAGTTCCCAGGCAGGAACAGGACATGAGTTGACAGAATTAAAAGGGACAACATCAGTTGAAATCCAGCCAACTCAAACTGGTCCTAAACCTACTCCATCTAAATTGCAGTAGCAGCTAAAAACAAGCCTTCTCTTTCAGGCAGTGCTGAGATCCCTCGCTTACTGCCTAGAAATACTATGCAATCAGTAAAGCAGTCTGGGGAAGACAGCTTTCCTTCTATTTCAACAAAGTCTTTTATAAGGAACAAAGACTTTCTGTGCCTCTGCTCCTGGCACAAAGTGTCTCCATGCCTTAGTGTCAACAGGTCCAAGACCTGTTGTCAGTTGAGAGCTAGAAGTCAGGGAGCCAGTAGTGGCTTCCACGGCAAGGCCAGGAAGTACCCAAGCCTGACCCATGAGTCCAGACAAACTGCAGAAGAGAAAAAAGGCCAAACTTCATGACATTAGATAGGTAGAGAAGTAAAGGCTTTAACTTATATTACATAGCTAACTCACTGACAATATAAGCCACAGACTTTTCACCCTCTAAATTGAAAGAGTACATGTGTCCTTGGAAGCTCCGGGGTTTCCAGTCACGCTTTCCTACTGCTGAACTGCAGACTGGGAGGAAGCCGTGTGCCCAGTCCATGTTCACACCACCAGTGCTGACAAAGCAGAAGTCAATGTCAGTGGTGCAGGTCCCCTCCTCTCAAGTTCCTGAGAAAGCATCCAGCACTTTTTAAACCTGGCCGAGGGTTGCAGTGGGTTTTCTATCACCACAGCAAAAGGAATTGTTTGGAGAAGAGATTCTTTGGTGTCACCAAACTTGTCACCAGTGCCAAGACCTGTCCTCTATCTCCTTTCCAAGTGAAAGGCTCCCTCCACTGAAGAGGCTGGCTGTTATAAACAGTCAATATTGCTACGCATATTTCTTACAGACCCCTGCTAGGGGTTAGTAAGACTATCTTCACATTAAAAGCAGGCGCTGGAAGTTTACAGTTTCTTTGAGGGGGAAAAGAAGAGCTATAATAATGCCTTTCAATGAGCTCTGCTGGACCAAACCCAGAACGATCACAGGAAAAAAAACCCAAAAGGATTAGAGAAAAAGTTTGATGCCAAAGACTAAACAACAAGAAAGCTTTTCAAAATTTGCCTGAGAGTAGCTATATCAGGAAACCAGATAGGTGTCTAGCTGCCCCATCCTTCAAGCATGCTCAAAGGAAAAACGCACAAAGCCGTACTGCAACACTGAGGTCTCTCCTTTGAGAGCTGATACACAGTTATGTTTGTGTAAGTTACAACTGCACGCACAGGCTGAGGCCAGTATGAGGCAAGCTGTCATCTCTGCTGCTGCAAAAGGAAAGGTTTCCTGCAACTGGCACTGCCTCGCGTGTCAGCTAATGGGCACGCACACAAAGTGAGCACAGCTGCTATAGCAGGACAAGCCTCATCTGGTGGGACATGCAACAGGCATCCAGCATTGGACAGGACAGGGTGATCAGATAATGCCACTAGACAAGTTTTGACTCCTGAGCATCCCAAGTAGTAACAAGACAACACTAAGACTAAACTCAGTCCCAGCTTCAATGTCTTCTCTGTGCAACCATGGGGCAGTATTTCAAGAAAAGATGCATTTATGTGCCTACAGAAATGTCTCCTCTTAGAGTCATTTTTTCTGCAGACAAAAACATTTTCCATGAGGTCTTTTCAGTGTTGTCTGTCTGACTGACAGCTTTGCAGACAGATGCTTCTCTCTGGATTGCTAGCAGTGCTGCATAAGCTTTGTTTGTGATCTACAAGGTAGAATAAAAAGGGCCAGGTCCATCTGCAACCTGCTCTTTGCTGCACCACCTATCAGGACAATTTACAAGAGTTGCATTTGGCAATTCCCTCCCCAGCAACGTAAAAGCCTCCAGCCAGCTACGAGGAAAGCCAACAACAGGTTAGAGACAAGCACAAACTCAATAGCTGCCTGTCATGCCTGGCACGTCAGCCAACCACTCCGAACACAAGCAACCAGTTTGTTTTATCAGCCAGCACATCGTTTGGTACCAGCCACAGCACGTACATCCCAGCTGGAATCTAGGGGATATGACAAGGCTGGCTTAGGAGATGGGGGGAGGGATGGGAAATACTGGGAAGTGAGCTCATAGGCAGCAGTGTGGGGAGAAGTGGATTTATTGCTACAGTGTGGGATGTAGAGGAGCTAGCATAAAAAGACGTAAAGGACCACGCTTGATCTATGCTGCTGCTCACAGAATAGCTTGTTTTATGGCAAACATCTAAGGGGAATTAGGCTAAAACCCAACCAATTTCTCATGGACCACTGAATAACTATCAGATGATGAGAGCTTTTGGCCATGACGAACTTGGGTTAAATTGGAACCAGTGACTTAATGTTTCCATACCCCTTTGCAGGATAAAGGCACGCAGCCTGAGCACTTGGTTGAGTCCTATCCACCTATGGCAATTTACTGTACTACATTTTCAGTGTTTGCATAGCAGAGTTCACTACATAACAGGTTCTGCTGAAATGAAACTAAAGTTGATTTATATTTCTTTGTAAAGCTAAAAAACATAGTTAATCCCTCCCATTTTTAATCTAAAATCCTGGAATACTACAGAGGAGCCAGGGCCAGCTCTACACTGGAAACTGGTCAATATTACAAACAGATGATAGAAAAAAATACATACATTTTACAGAGCCATAGCAACCAGAAGAGAACAATAAATCAGCCTGGGGATGAAAAAAAAAAAAAAAATAAATAAAAGCAGAGTCCGTGAAAAATATATGAATTACTGGGAGATTGTATTTGGCTTTAGTCATCATACTGGGAAGAAATAAACACTGTTTTACAAACAAGCTAGACAGGCCTCATTTGTATTCAAGGAAGCAAAGAGTTTGTTTTGGGTTTGGTTGGGGTTTTTTCTTTCCTTTTTACACACAAAATTGGCCTGGGTCAAGAATGTTTCAGAACATGCTGGCAAGGTAAGAGTCACTGAGGCCACCACACTGAAGCTTTCCAAACACCAGAAGATGTGAAGATGAGGTGTAGCAGTTACAGCAGGGCAGCAGGTGTCAAGGTATCTGCTGGCTGAACGGCTGCAGGGCTGTGACCCCAGTCAAATCACTTAATCCCACTGAGTCCCATTTTCAGTGTAAAAGTTATACTGCCTGTCAAAGGCAAAGTGCCTCCGTGGCTCAGGCTAAACTAACTTGGATCAGATGAAAACTGCCAAACAAGAAGAGTGTATCTCTATCTGCAGTCCTAACAACTCCTGTAATCACCCTGGCTTAAAAAAGGGGGAAACTGCAGCACACAGACATGGCACAACGGCCCTGAACTGATGCACTGAGCCAACAAGCATGTAGGCAGGAAGAGTGTATGTGATTCCTCAAACTACAGACAAGCCAACTGATGTAATTTCTACCTGAAGAAAGTATGACATGCCAGAAGTAACTAAGGAATGCTACACGTACCTCATTTTGGGCTTTCTTTCAGCCTGGCTGCCAAAGGCTTGTGTGGCTGTGCTGCCTTGGGCATTTCCATGCGTCAGAACCATCCTCCCCTCCAGTACCTTTGGGAGATTGTCCCACTAACTTGAATCGTGACAGAGGACAGAAGCTCACAGATACTAAGTTCCCTCATGTTTCTTCAGAAAAGAGCTGAACACATTAGCTAGAGCTGTTCAGTCACTGTTTTAACATGTTACCAACATGTATAACTGGTCATGTACATGCTGGAATTAGTTCTTCCAATACACTTTACAAAAGTGTAATAGGTTTTCTAAGGAATAACTCACCTAAGTAAGTTTCTCCTGAAGTAATCAGCTGAAATCTACATTAACTTGCCATCCACAAATTGCATGCTTAGTTCCTTTGCTTGTACATTTTGCTATTAGTTTCACAATTCCCCAGACAGCCTCTTACTACTGTCTAGTCAAAGGTTTAATATTAAAATTCAACTTTTACATTAGCTGAGACTTCAAACTCACATAAATATAGTTACACTAGTAATCAGGAGACTACAAAAAAAAAGAGATAAATTATCTATTTATGGAACCACAGAAAATTACATTTAGAAAACCCAAAGAGGACACCTACTCAGTCAAGACATATGTATAATATAAAGGAGACTAAGGCAGCTCCTACTCTGCCCTCACCTGGGATCAACTCTTTCTGACAAATACCCACGAAGAATAGTTTGACTTGTTCTTAAAGGTATGTAGCAATGGGGAATCTGCAACTATTCCAGTATTTCACCACACTTATCATTCAAAAGTTTTCCTAAGGACAAACCCTAAGCCTACCTTACAGAAATTTTAATAGTGGTAGACCTCTTATACCCTCAGTAGGCACATACAAAAATTATTACTTTATTCCCTACAGCAACCTTTTGCATATTTGAAGACTGTTCTCACATCTTCCTTCCATCTTCTCTTCCCTACACTAAACAAATGATCATTCCTCCACAGGTCATATTTTCTGGACCTTTGAGTCATTCCTATTGCTCTCCTCACAGCATATGCATCTGACTTCAAGATTCCTGCCCAAAATGAGATACAATGCTCTCCCCTTCCCTTCAAGGCATTTCTAGCAGTGTACAACCCTATCACATGCAATACTCACAACACTTCTGTTTATACATTAGAGTAATTTTGCTTCTCTCCGCATATTGCTTTAGGTATAGTTCATTGGTGACATTAACTTTGAATCGTTTTCTCCTTTCAGAACTGAGCACTGGATTATTCTGTGTAAGCACAGAACCTCACAGCTGTTGCACATCCCTCACCTTACTGCACATTGGTACTTGAGACAATTTCCACTATTTGCAAAGGTAGTCTGAATCTGAGCCCCCCGCACCAAAAGTGCTTTGCTGTGTCTGCAGATTTCATCAGGATACTCTGCATTTCATCATCCTGATCAATACGAAATTGCATGAGCTCTAGGACAGATTTTAGAGGAATCCAAACTCTACGCATCTTTTGTTGTTGACAACTACACATTGATAAGTAGTCAGAGTCCAAACATCCAACCTGTATTGCATCTCTCTTTAGTTTTCATCAAGACCGCATTTCCCCAGCTCGCTCACATACTTGTTGGAAGAGGCAATGCCAAAAGTCTTACTAGGATCAAAGTAACCAACATTGACTGCTTCCCACGGTGCCTGTAACTTCATCACAATTAGTTTGTTCTGATTTATTCTTGATAAATCCATGCTGGAACAGCCATTATTCCCTGGATGCCTTCTAGATGGTTTGTTTTTCCTAGCAGTTTCTTAAGGCTTAAGGTCTGAGTGACCAATTAGAAACCTCGGGGGGGTTGCATTTTTGGGGTTTGTTTTGGTTTTGTTGTTTGTTTGGGGTTTTTTGGGGAGGCTGAAGGTGAAGAACAGCATTTGTCATTTTCCAGCCTCCTGAAATGCTGCCTGCTCCCCCTGCAATGGCAGGGCTCACACTGCTCAGGCTGACATGTTCTAGGGTAAATGTTATCAAGCTCTTAATACTTCTGAAGCTAGTTTCACTAACTAGCTCCCCACTACAGTCATGCATTGCAGAGAATATAACCATGAATATGCTATACCAATAACATGACAAGTTTTTCTTGATAGTTTCTCCAACCCTGTACCTTACAGCTGCAGCTGTTTTCTTTCAGGCCAAGAAACACAGAAGCAGCAAGAACTCATGCACACAGCACGTTTGTTTCCATACTACATTAATATATGGCCCTTATAATACATATCAGGCAGGCCTGTGAAGCTAACTTAGAAACAATGCAGATTTTGATTTCAGGAAAACACAAAGCATACTGATTAAGTGTTGTAATACTGCAGTACCTAAAGAGTTAACAGTTGCAATAAGCCCTGGATAAGCTTTCTGTAGGAAGAGTGTTTCTTCCTCTTCGTTTGAAGTATAAATTTGTTGTACCATGAGATATTACCAGTATACCCATGAACCATGACAAGCTAAAGTCACTGATTCAAAGTCTGCAGGTTTGGGGGTTTTTAAAACTAAAAATAACAGAGTTGGAATTTGTGGTCGTGGTCAAACAGTGATAAAATGAAGAACAGATAAAGCCACAAATAAAATTTTTGAGATTCTCAAGCTTGGTTTGGTTGAAGGAGAAGTAGTGCCATTTAATCAAAAGCACAAAGCACCAAGTGTTTGTTACAGTGAACATGGAAGCCAAGGCTCAAAGAGGGCTGAAATTCAATGCAGAAGACTGCTTTTCTAAAGCACAGCCACAGCGCAGGAGAGACAGGAACAAAGGAACATGACATTCATTTGCCTAGAAGTGCTTGTTACGAAAATACATCACTTCAATGAGACATGCTTTGCAGCTGCAATACACAGTAGTAATATTTAGGATAGCAGTAGCTGTTAGATGAATCTTCAAGTCAGTCATCACCACCTGAAAATGCTGAGGCTCAGCAGAACTCTAACTATACCTTACTCTCCCCCAACTTCAACCCGACCCAGCAAAGCACATCTATGATAACCAAAAAGTTGGCTTGTTATTCAGGAGATAAGAATTTAGCTCTTAGCATAGCTTTCAAAGTAAACAATCTTTTGATATATGAAAGTGCTTGGAGCCTATCCAAAAAGCTCCTGCCAGTTTTATTTTTTCTTGCCTCTTGTTCAGAGCAGATTCACAGGCATTACTTAAGTTTTTTCAGTTCATCAAATGTTTTTAAGGCAATTTTGGAGTATTAAAGAGATTCCAAAGTTGGGGTTTTTAAAAAAAGAAAAAACAAACCTGAAGGGGACAACTTTAAGGTACACATAGCAGAGGCAAACTGCACTTATCATTGTTGCATTTGATAAATGCTCCAAGTGGCAGACACAGAAAGAACTTGAGCAAAAAGAAACCTTTCATCATGTAAAACAATGCTGCTGTGCCCCAGCCTGCCCTGCCTAGTGCCCAATGGGCTTCAGAAGAACCACCCCTTCCAATACTTCACAGTTTTAAAGTTTTAACATCTGACCAGAGAAGTCCGGTAAAAGACCAAGGTAAAAAGACGACAGCAAAAGACCACTTGGCTTTGCAGAGTGAGCACATTCGACTGGGGCAAATCCTGCTGGGCAGAAAAAAACACCCAACAGTGCAGAGCAGTGGGTGCCTGATTACTCAGGGGTGATGCAAGGAAGAACATAGGAATTGCTCTGGGGACTGCAAGCCTGAGAGGGGACAGCTCTCACGAGTAAAGCAAAGCAAAGCAAGACGTGTCAGATGTAGAAGGACAGGGGACTGTGCAAAGCAATGGACTGAGTAAGCCTACACTAAATAGAAATGACTACATGTAGGTGCTGTCAACAGGCATTTCCCTGAGAGATCAAGAAGCATGACAGTACGTCCCATTAAAAGGCTTACTTATTTAAATGCATCATCTTCACAGGATTAACCTGATGTCTATGATTAGCCAGAAGATCTTAGCCTGAGAAAGTTTTTATTCAAAGGAGACAAGTGATAAACAAATTTGTACTAAAACAAAACTAGAGCTTGGCCACTTGCTGCAACATCATATGGTTTCCTTCTATACAGGGCAAGGAATGGTTGGTAATACTCAGTGAGAGCACACAGCTGCTTGGTGAAGGGCATGAAGCTGTATGGAAAAAAAAACACAAAAAAAACCCCAACTCTTCTGTGACACCTAAGGGGCCTCTGTAGGTCTCTTGTTCAGCCTCCTATTTAAGTGGAGCCATCTCCAATGATGATCAGGGCTGTTGTAGCTTTGTGGAGCTAAGTCCTGAACCTTTTAAGGAATGGAGATCCACCACCTCTCTTACAAACTGTTCCCTGCCCTTTGCCACTGTTTTCCCTGAAGCACTTCCAGAACCTCCCATACTACAATTCAGAGCTGTAGCCCCTTGCTGTATTAGGTAGGGCTTGACCCCAATCTTATAACTAACCTCTCAACAGTTGTAGGCTCCTGTCAGATCACCCTGAACCTTCTCTTCACAGGCTAACCCTGCCCTGCTCCCTCAGCTCTCTTCATAGCTCACTTGCTGTAGGACCCTGACTACTCTGGCCACTCTCCAGTTTTTAAGGATCTCTTAAACCAGGAAGCCCAAACCAGGACATAGTATTTTAAGTGAAGCATCCCCAGTGCAATGTCAAAGAGGTAGTAACTTCCCTCAAGCTCATGCTCTTCCTAAGGTAAACCAGCATTGGGTTGCCTATTGCATGATGAGCGTAGAGTTGGCTCATGCTCAATTTCATATTCAAAGAAAAGAAGTCAATTTATGGTTCATACACTGGGTTTTTAAACAATGTAAATTGAGAGCTAAACAGCCAGAGGCTAGAATCCATTAACAAATATTTGAGCAGTGCCTTTAAAAAGTCATGGTGGATAGAAAGTCAAAACCAGCATGGATAATACTGGAGGCCCTTAAAAGTTCATGTCAGACTGATGCATGGACACAACCACTCTTT
>NW_009934875.1:76719-84867 GCF_000696875.1 Nestor notabilis
ATTGGCTTTAAGTTCAGAAACACTAGACTGCATTACTACAGGAACCAAACAAGGAAAGTCGCTGCCCTGATTGCCAGCTTAGTCACTGAGAAGTTTGTCCTAAAGTACCCTACCAAATCCCATTTCACTCCGCAGACTTCCTCTCACCCGTGAAAAGGGCAAGACAAACAAGTAAGAGAGGCTGCTTAATGTGCAAACAGAAGGCACTGAAACTACTCTATAAATGACTGTTATGAGAACCTACATTGGAGGAGAAAATTTAAAGAGGGATCTTACATGTAAGATTAGTATCTAAATATCTAATGAGTATGTAAGTATCTAACATGCAAATGGGAAACTAAACCCAGATGTTTTCAGACCTTGCAGTCAATACACAGAAAATGTGAGCATGAATTCATCACTGCATGGTCAGTATCAAAAAGCTACTGCACAACACAATCTAGGCAGGTTGGGAACCTCAAACAATGGCAAAAAATGATGACAGCTGCTCATATTTAGATGCTTAAGAGCAGCAAAAATCAAGATAGAAAGGTAAGCTCAAATTTGGATGTCAACCGGGCAAGATAGCTGCACAACAAAGGTTATAAAAAACATGCTTGTGTCATTTTAAGCTGCAACAAGAGACACTCCCAATATGAAGAGAAGCAACAATCTGTGCTGAAATTGGTCTCTATCGGTCAGTATTTAGGAAAAAAAACCCAAACCCACAAGAGTTGCCTCTGCCTTAGAGATTTGTCACTGAGGTTAGCAGAGCAATCGTGGTTTTAGCCAGCAATAGAATCAGAAGTTACTGAGCAATTTATTAGCTAGTAGAACAAGCATAAAATGTTATAAATTCAATAATCACTGATTTAGAAGGCACTTTACCTGTAAAGGACCTCACACTATGTTAAAAAAAAGAGTTCTTCAAGTATTTTCATTCAGACCTTGTGATGCTGGAGAGTGCTTTCCAATGCACTCAACCATTCCATGGGTCTTCATGTGCTCAGACTAGAACTAATATTCAGTCTACTGGTATGAATGAAATCCAGAAAGAGCAGTGCAAGAGGATGTTTTGTAGGTACCCTGGTTCCCTGTTTTCTGGCATGTCTCCGTCAGCATTAATAATTCTCAATTGTTAATTCCTTAGCCCTCCCAGCCTTGGCATTCCTTACGATTTTTATATTTTCTCATCCCAGCAACTTCTTGTTTACATACATTGCTGCTGCTCAACTGCAGAGACCATAGGAAGAGATTTGCTTCAGAATAAAATGCAACTTTTTATGAAGTTACAGTCTGAGAAGTAACACTTTACTGAGATTGGTGCTCCTCAGCCATTTCATGAAACCAACAACACAGAAGATCAACGAAAAGCCACTGGGCAGGCTTCCTATGGTTACTAATTGTTCTGTATCTTCAGCTTTTCAGTACTAGGGATTTGGTGTTACCTGAACAGCAGTTGGGTTTTGAACCCAGCAAGCTGGGCTGATGGAAGGAACACGCTCTTTTGGGTTCTCAGACAAAGATAATGCCCAAGATTTGACTGAGTGCTGACGAGACAAATGTGGCACCCTGTAACAGATGTTGTCCTTCAGAACAAGAGCAGGAAAAAAGCGAGGCAGCATATTTAACCCTGCAGTACCTGACTGGAAGACGTATCTGGCTAAGCCTTGCATTAACTCTGCTGGCCAAGTAGGTGGTGCCGACTCCCCTGTTTCTCTCTTTAGGCGAAATGTCAGCTCAAATCCGAAACCACTTGGTCCATCTGTTCCTGTAAACCTGGAGGGAATGAAAAATAAAAAGTCACGACATACTTCTTGTAACCAGAGCGGGCTTCAAGATTAGGACCATGGAAAAATGATGAATGTTCTCACAGAAAAGGTAAGTTTAGTAATACTTTTATTTCAGCCTACTTTGGCCCGAATGGCGTAACATTGTTAGGTTAGCTGATGTAATACAATTCCAAAGATAACTATCATAGCAGTGTTTTCAGTCAAAATAATGGAGCCTTGGAAACATAACTTCTTTCCTGGGACTGGTGGGATTTTCAGCAACCCAGATTTGTTTTTAAAACATCATTGTAAATTTTGCACTGATAGCTAAATGGGAACAGCAAAGAAAGTGTGTAACAGGAAATAATGTTACCCACCCTTGTGAGTTCTATACATTGAGAAGCAAGATGCAACTGAAATACCGCATAGTAAGTTTCTGGGTTGAAACAGCTGATTTTGATGTATAGTTTGATGTATAACATACTTCTGTGTTGCAGATGGTCAGCAAAGGACAGAAAAACAAGAGGATACAGACAGAAAGTTAATAATGTCTCATACAATGTACTAATTCTTATTTTACTCAAACATATGCCTGCACACATTCTCCTTGTATATAAAGGAGAAAAAAAGGCACTGAATAGGACAACTATTGTTCAAGAAGCAGTAGTTTGGCCATTTCCCCATTTGACATAAACAGGTGTCAGTTTATTTGGTTAGGGCACATAGGGTCTACCCAAGAGAATAAAGTCATAATCGAACTATCAAGGCTACAGCAAGATGGAGTAAATAGAGGATAATCCATACTACTCTTTACTTCAACAAAACTAGTCCCTAAGAATCCTTTTTTTTATATACATATATACACACACGCACAAGGGAAATTTCCTGTTCCAAGTCCCCAACAGCTAAAATTGCCACATTTGCCTGTGGAAAATGAGAAACCTCACAGCTTGCAAAATTAAAAGCAAGCTGGGGACATCTGTGTCCTTTTTACCACTGTCATTGCATGCCTTGCTTGTTTGCTGTGGATATTCCACAAAGGCAGAGGAAAGAAAGAAGGATTTACACTGAGCATAAAGACATCTTACAGAAGCTTTCACAAACCAGTATAATTCTGCAAGTTCAAATCTCCAACACCTGCAGCCATTGGCAAATTCTCTGGAGAAACTTTGCAAATGTCTTGGATGCTGGTACCTTGCTGGCACATATGAAAGTCACAATGCACAAAGCCTTACCATTGTACTATGTCTTAAACCAGTCAAACAGAACAGTCAGGATAGTAAAAAGAGCATTTTCCATTTCAAAAACATAGCTCAGCATAAGTTCAGTGACCAGCTCCAAGTGTTGGAAGGATTGTTCCAATAGTTCCCAAAGACTTTGAAACAGAAATGCTTCATAGTGACTTTACCTAATGACGTATTAAAACTGATGAGACTCAAGCATCGATACCACTCTATCATCATGCAATGTAACTTCATTTGAGGATTTTTCAAGGGAATTTTGACCGAACTAGACTTTCAAATGACGTAATAAAAGTAGTTAAGAAATGTACCCAAGGACAGAGCTAGACTATGACACAGCCCAAAGAGATAACATAGCAATTACAATACTAAATGCAATGCTGAACCTCACAGTTTTGAGTGAAAGTTTCCTTTAAACACCACCAAAATACTAAAAAGAATAAAAATCTGTGACTGAAAACAAGGGAGTACGTATTGAAAGACAGACATCTGCAATAAAAGGGAATAAGCAATATAGCAAATAAAGTCTTTATTTCATTAGTATAAATGAAATGACCATTTTTGTTTATCTCTACATTATCCTCAGCAAAGAATTTGAGAATTATATACTACCAAATCAAATTCTCTGTGAACAGAGCAGAAAACACATTTCAGAATGGTTAAATGGTACATATAAAACCTCTTTTGGGAAAGAAGTATACCTTTAAGCAACAAGCAAATAATTACATTTGGTTCTTAAACAAAGCAAGAGTTTACTGAACAACCAGCCAGCCAGAGAGTGGAATCAGGATCTGCAGTGAAAGCCGTGTTCTGCAATCACGCATGCAGGCCTACCGAAAAGATTGACACAGGATGGTGATAGCCTCACAAATGCAAAGTTGTACTTTGTACATTCAGCACCCCTGTAGCATTTTATTAGTTTCACGTATCAGATAGCAAAGGAAAAACAGAAATATTTCTTAAAGGGAGAAACAAAAATGCTTCAAAGTGGGTAGTTTTCAAGGATTGATGCCAGGAAAAAGCACACACCAGAAACTGAAATGCATTATGAACGGGTCAATTTTAAGAAAGATCAAAGTTAACAAAAAGCCTTCGAGCTGATCTTTCACAGTTTAAATTTTTGGAAAGTAAGATGGCTCCCTATTGAATTTCCTCCTTTCAAGGCACATTCTGAAATAACATAGCTTTATTTCTAATATGCATCAAACTAGAGTCTAATGGGGGGGGGGTTGAACTTCACAGATCTCTCCGCTTCCCAGAAATAAGAACACCACACATGCTTTATATTGATCCACGCACAAGTTACAGGGTAACAGAAGTGTTCAGGTGATTATCTACCAAATGTAAAGCAAGGCAAGCATTTAGGAGAACATCGATCAGCAACATATCAGCAGTTTCAAAGCAGTAAAACTGACAGGCAATGTTTCTCACATGATTTTTTTTTATATGGTAACAAAAGAGACTCTAATACAGAGAAGATCCACTAGAAAATGAACAGAATTAAAGATAAAGAAATGAGAAGCTAATTCCCTTCAAAGACTTAAAAAAACCCCAAACCCTCAAGAATCTTCTAAACCACTAAAAAAAATGCTGCAGCATACAATGCTTAAATTCTTAAATTAACAGTTAAATTTCAGAAAAGTCCTACCTGCATGTAAGAGATTTGTATTTAAAGATTAGATTTTAAACGGTTTTTAATAGTTAATGGTCACAGGTTGCTGAAAACAAAAGGCTTTGTTACAGTGAAAATTTAAATACATGCAATTCACCTGTTTTGCGCAGCTGTTCCAAGGTAACAACAGTCTGTAAAGCAAAAGCCTTTGATCTGTTCAGTTTTAGGTTGGCAACTTGTTTTTGAAGAAATTGTGACACATGTGGCTTTAAAAGCTTGTGATTATTTTAAAAATCCTGTATGTTTGAGTCAGGCAAGTCCTTCATAGGAAGACATGCTAATTTCATGTACATTTATTTCATATAATATTCAGAATGTAATTAGATGTTATTTTCATATAGTATTTTTGCTAAAGATTTTGCTTTTATGCTTAAGGAGAAAGTCTTGTATTAGAAGGTAAGTTGAATGTAGTTTCAATAGCCGCCCTAAAATTTCTTTCAATGAACAACAGACCACAATCCATGACCTGAGCTCCTGGCCAAGGTGCAAAGGATGTACATGAGAACAGAGACAGATGCGAACTTCCAGAACTAAACAAACTATAACCCTGCCACATGCCTCTGACCCTTGGTCTAACAGAAATCACAGAGAACAATCCAGTACCCAGTTATGCAGCTTGGCTTCTCTTGCAGAAGTCCTTTTCACTAGGGATTGAGTCCTTACACTGCCACAGATTCCAAAATTTGTTAGGATACGGATGCGTCAGTCCATTGGTGGAGAGGTAAGTAGCATCCATAGCCAGCGAACACGTGGGAAATGAATTTGCCCCGTAAGAAGCCCAAGACCTCCAGATACGCACACCATATGAATGGAAGCCGAAGAAAATGGCTTTTTATCCCCCACAAGGATAAAGAGACTCCTCCCTTATATCTGGGCTGTAAGCAGCTGCTCATTCACCCAGATTACCTGTGTTCATTTTTGTTCAAGGCCTTACCAACAAGACAGAAGATGCACCTATCATAACCAAGAAATCCATCCATGATAATGGAACTAATAAAGTGAGATTCCCCCTAAACAAATTAATTTATACCAAGATGATCCACTACTTCCATGTGGAAACACTGAATTCCCATGGCGGCTGCCTCCTTGCAGGGTATGCCCCCACTGCTTAAGGGTTATCTTAAGAGGCTGCCAAGGAACTGGACAAAAAAAATATCACACCTTGCAGGCTCCTTCCCAAGTGTTCCCAATTGTCAACGAGCTTCCAGAAAAATTCCAGAAAATTCAACCACAGTCAACCAACACATTAAAAAACCCCAACAGTTGCAGAAGAAACAGATGGAACAAACCTAATATCCACAGAAAACTGGGTGAAGGGGTGAAGATAACCCACAGGTGGAAGAAATCCTACTAAAGCACATGGAACGCAGGTTTGCTCATGGTCCACTACCTGAACTAACTTGTTCCTTCCAATTGGGCAGCAAAGCCCCTGCAGCAGGTCATCCTGACCCCGACTCCTGTGTCAACTGCAGAAGTGACACATTTTTATTACACGCTTTCTGTTCTATAGAAGCAAGATTCTGGCACAATTATTAGAAGAAGGTTTCTTTGCAAGCAAGGGATGCGGGGACTTGAGTGGTGGGGTTTTTTGGCTGAGGTTTGATTGTTTGCTTTGGTGGTGTTTCGGTTGGTTTTTTTTAAATCTGAAGGTGACTAATTCAGACTACAGCCAATACAGAACAAAGGCTTTGGAGGTCAGTTCAGCATCTCAACACTGAAGTGCTTTACAGGTCATTTCTTCAGCAAAACAATTACAGTCTAGCAGTCCAAAAGCACCTCAGCTTTACAGTAAAACAACGATCCAAGATGGAGCGTGCGGAGGAAGAAAACCTCAAAATTAGTATTCTGTATCTGTACATAAACTAAAAGCTGCAAGAAGGAAATAAACACTGCTAGCGTGCACAGCACACCCAACAAGCAGTTGTACCTGCTCAGTGACCTCTATTTACTTGATTTCTTAGTGAGAGGAGAAAGGAAAAAGCATGAGAGAAAATTTTACTGTAGTGGTTGACCGTGAATTTAATCTAGATTTACATCAGCAGTAACAGAACCAATGTCCAACCGGGAATTTTTTCATTCCAGAAATATCTCTCAGATATTTATTGGAGGAGAGATCATGGTGGGAGAGCAAAGGCAGCCACGGGATGTGAGGGGTGGCCATGAGGGGAGACCAGGGTCAGCCATGGGGGGCAGCTATACAGTGTGGAACACTATGGGGGGCAGATAAGAGGTGGCTGCAAGCGGAGATCATGAGGGACAGCCATAAGGGTGCATCTTGAGGGGATATTGGTTTAGTCAGGCTTGGCAGTCCTGGTGTACCAGTTGGACTTGATGATCTCAAAGGTCTTTTTCAATCTCTTTGATTCTATGATCCTAACACAGCATTGCTTCTTTCCTAAAAGACCCGAGTATTTCACGTAGCTTGGTTTACGGCTTGCTTCTCACGAACCCTACAGTTTTGAGTGAGAGTTTCTTTAAAACACCCCTAAAATACTAAGAAGGAAAACAAATAAATGTGTATTTTTCCCCCAAACTAAAGATACTAGCTATAAAGAGACAGCATGGACTGAATTGTGACTGCCACTGCTTTGCCTCCTCCAACATGAGGGCACATCACCTTTATAGCCAAGCCAACTGCAAAGCAACTGGATAAGTTTTCACAAAAAACAAACACTGATGGAGAAATTCTTGGCTTGCTGCATGCCCACACATCAGATAGTTTTATATTATGACCACAGCAGTAATGGAAGGCTCTGGTATCTGCCAAGTCAAATCCAACCCTAGATTTAATATTAAAACCTTATTTTGTCGCATGAACAAAAATAAACCTTTTGAAAGCCAAGGTCATGTATCACATGCCATTCTTTGGGTTAAAACTCCCTTTATCTGTTCAGCAAATCAGCTCAGCAGAAGAGACCACATCTCAGCACTGCACATATGCTGAAGGAGCCTGGTTTGTTCCTTTAATGAGGTAAGAGTTTCACTGATCATGATATTTAGTTCCAGCAAAAGAATCCAAAGAAATAGAGGCCCCTTTATTTACAGAGCTGTGCAGCCGGGCCCCCTGAGCCCCTCACCACCCTGCACTCTGCCAGGCCCTCTCCTGAAGCCACACACAGAGAACTGAAAAGCTGCTCTCTGCAGCAGAGTACCCAGGGCGTTTTTCACATCAAATAACCCAGCTTAAGAGGATCAAAAGCCAAACTAGCCCATTGCTTTAAAAGCAGCTCTGAAAACCAGAGGCTTTTCAGTTTAAATCAAAGCTGTTTGCCAAAGCATTTTCATTCTCACTTTTGCAAGGAACGAGAGGAGGTTTGCTCCACTGCAGTGCAGAATGGTTGTGTTTCTGAAATTCCGCTCTTGAAAGCGACACAGCTCCAGACAAGGAGCAGAGTGTACTAGGTATTTATTTTTTGAGAGTTTAAGAGTATGTGTATAAATATATTAGGTGAACCAGTCCTGAAAATGGGAGTTTATGTAGGGA
>NW_009934875.1:84898-105220 GCF_000696875.1 Nestor notabilis
GCCCTTCATTACTATTATTTCAGCCAGAGAACAAGAAGACAGCTCTTTCAGGGTATTTGGGGATAGTCGGGACTGCGCTTTCAGAAATCACAGCTCCACTTCCAGCAGCTCCAGGGAGATAAACTAAGTCTCTCTGGGGAAGCGAGGGCAGGCTTACAGTACTCTGGACCCACTTGTCCCAGCTTCAGTTTTCCGCTCCATCGCCACTACTTTAGTGAAACCACTTCAGGAGCCTTTTGCTTCAACTCCCTAATTGCATTTCCCCACATCTTCTTCAAAGACAAATCTTCCTGCTCTGTCTCTGGTAAGCTACTCTGATTCTGTTCTGAAGGCTGCAAAAGCAGTTATCACAACCTGATGTCATCTACCAGGACTTGTGCAAAGCACATGACGCTTCCCACACAACATCCTTGCTTCTAACTGGAGAGGCACGGATTTGAGGGATGAACCACTTGGTGCACCCTACTCCTTAAAAAACCCTGTCAATCCATAGCTTTCAGTACTCCATATCAGCCTATCAGGACATTTGAGAAGCTCGAGAAGATGGTTAAACCAAACTGATGGGCAGTGCCCACCACTCTGCTTGATGAGACTAAAGTACTTCAAGGCCCAATTCTCAACAGTGTTTTAAGACTGCATAGCTAGTAAATATCCCAGAAGCTTTTCCTATTAGCTAGCAAAGATAAAACTATTAGCAACACAGATGACTTGTGTTTAACAAAAAGCTGACTTCACAGGTCCTTTCGGAGAAAAATCAAGACACATATTTCACTGCCCACATCTGTGTACAAACAAGCAACACGAAAGGTGGTCTCTGTCTAAAACCTGAACAGAAGCCTTCTAAACCCCAGAGAAGCCTTCAGCAGGCTGTTACAGCCACTGAGTTGAACACCTTACTGTCTCCATCTCCCAGGAAAGACATCAGGCAAGAGCTGATGTGCCCCAAACAAGACTATGCGGAGAGTCAGTTGTGTGAATTCAAGCTCCAGGTGCACTATCCAATGTCTTCCCGCTATAAGCAAGTGACTGTCAGATTCCAGAGCTTCAGAAGCAAAAAAGAAAAAAAGTGACCCTACCTGGTGCTTTGAGCATCTTGGCTAACAGGAAATGGTTGTTTTTAGCGCAGCTGTCAAACAATATGAAAGTCTCATCTGAGAGCCCCAATGGCATGTTCCTGCAAAGCAGTTTTGTAATAGGCACAGCACCCCCCTACATTAAAGGCTTAAAAAGTATCCAGAAAAGTTATTTCAACCAAAACCCACCTGCTTACTCACATATTCACTTGGATTGTCTCCTGGCATTGAAAAAAGCATCAATTTTAAAGGAAAATGCATAAACACATCTGAGAGAATCAGGGGGTGGTAATCTGGTTGTCAGATGGTTATCTCTTCAGAGTGCTTGACAGGAAATTCCATGAGCTCTCACCATCCCAAACCTGCACACAGGATCTTACTAGACTCCCTCATAGCTTGATATAAGGAAAAGCTTCATGCATAAGCAAGGCAAATGCAAAAAACCACATGCTCAAAGATTTCTGTTTATGTAAAAGCAAGGCCAGAAAGTGACATATGATGCTCGAGACATCAGTCTATGACTACACCCAAAGCTGTTGCTTGGAGCTTGCTCTTGAAGTACATGATATCGAATGTCTAAGCCATCAGCCAAATGGAAAACCTTTCTAGAAACAGCAGTTTCTAGACTTAAGTTGTTTTTTAGAGAATTATTCCAACATCTAAGCCTGAACAGATGCAGAGGCACTCAGTCTGCTGTTACTTGGAGGCAGGTTTGTCAGCTTTCCAAAATATTAATGTAGGATCAGCTTAGAAGACTTGCATTGAGACAGATCTGAGTAAAATTTGTGAGTCAATTTGTGCTGGCCGGTATAAAGCCAGAGATGTTCTTCACTGAGCTACCATCCAGAGAGTAAAGTGCTGTTATGGAGCACAGGGGGAAGAGGAGACTTCACTCAGACATACACAACACCAATTTCACACATTTTACTATTCAGCTTCTTCAAAACTCAGCTGGTGACAAGCCTACCCCTGAAGCCTGGAGTTTCACAGTTCAGGTTTTGGCTTTTAAAAATGGTTTCTATAAACCAGCAGTTCTATGATTCTATAAAATAATGAATGTTGATACAACAGATAAACTGATTTTTCCTCTAAACTTTCTGACTACAGAGCCATTAACCTTACTCCTAACTCTGCAGACACAACTGTCTTATGAGAGATAGTGTCACATGAACTACAGGAGAACTGCATGGGAATGTATGTATTTGTACACCTGACAGACTGACCACTTTTTAGACACCTAAATCAGTCTGACACGTGAGAAGCACTTGACACACAAGTGTCATTAAAACGTGACCACACCATAGTTGCTTCCATCATATGAGGAAAGGCTGGGTGCTGGGTTTATTGAGCCTTAATAAAAGACAGCTAAGAGGAGGGGGGGGGATCTTATGGCTTAATGACCTATTGGGAAGGCAAAGGGAAGACAGAGCCAGACCTTTCTCAGATGAAAAGCAAAACGGCAACGGCTGATTCCAGTTACATGTATCTGGAAATCTTTTCCAGATGATCAAACCCTGAACAGGATCTGGGGAGGCTGCAGAAGTTGGCCCTCTGAGCAGGCATCAACTAGAAACTTTCAGAGGTTCCTTCAAACCCAAGTGATGAAGCATCAGAGACAAGAAGAGATGAACTTTTACTACTGGTACCCTGTGTCCAAAACCAAGTTGGCAGGACCCACAGCTGATAATTCATGAACGCATGAGTTAGTTAAACTCATTTTGACAAAAGCGGTTACTATACTCAGCTCTTGCCCAATCACATGGGGAAATAGCTCCTGAACTATGCTCCCTCCAGCCTAGCATGGTAAAGTAAACCACCGTCAGTTTTCAGGTCATTTTAATGTGCTGGGCTGCAAGTTAAGGCAATCTAGAGGTTGATTCTGAGGTTCAGCTGTCCATGCCACGAAAGCAGTAACATCTGGAAGAAGTATAAGATCCCACTTAGCTGCTGGAGGTTAACTGCTTTGAGCTCTAGAGGCTTGGGAGCATTATCGTCTCATTCTAGAGAGTGTCAGCATAGTCATACATATAAGAAAAGTGCACACTGATTAAGGGCAAGAGGCTGTAATGGCCAAAGGGATCTATCTGCTTCATTATGAAGTCAAGAAACTTCAGGAGACTTAAAATCCTAAACCAGCATCTGGGTGATCCAAGTTTGAATCCCTTGTCTGCTATAAACGTCCCATCCTCCTCAATAAGCTATTTCAGAATTTGATTCCCATATGTAAATTAATGACATTTCCCTGCTTCAAAGAGTAATGTGACACACTTGTCATATATAGGAAATGCTTATATACTTCAACTATCAAGGTCACAAAAGCTAGGAAATGAACTCCACATTCTGTGCAGCATGGACAACTACTTCAAATGGGAAATGACTAAAACTACAAAATATGAAACAGGAGGTTACATGGGATGTGTCACTCTCCATCCCAGCAAAAGATGCCCACATGAGGGCAGTTTACTTTTTATTTTCTCTGTTTTATGGTGCATGGATACAGCTATACCAGTAGGTGATGGTTTGATCTCCGATTACAGTTATAACTAAATTGACAAGATCAAACCATTTCATCTTCATGATTCCAAAAACACTATTAAAAACCAAAATCCAAACTACCTGAAATCAAGTGACAGAGGACTGGCCATGAGTTTCAGCGCAGGGGCTCACACATTTCTCCACAGAGTCACCCAGGCTTCCCACCTCACAGCCAGCAGAACCCATCTCACCCTGAAAGCAGGTTCTCAACCACCACCTGCAGCAGGCTGCAAGCACAGCTAGCACTGCAAGTGAGGCTGCACTACTTGGCTCCGCAGGGAAAGTGCAAACAGTCTCACTGCAATGGCCGGGGGAAGCTGGAGCAAAGTTGCATCATCTTAATGCCTACTGAAAGGATCTGGAAGGAACAGGTAGGAGTACAATAACGATTTGCTATTGCTTTCACAGAACAAAAGGCAGGGAACTAGTGAAAAAACCCACAACTTATCAAGATCTGTACTTTAACATTTTACTTAAGCTGTCTATTTATGCTGCACTTCAGAACTACTTATCCATCATTTCTACAAGGTCCAGTAGAACAGTGCTCTCATTTGGCCTGAGCTGGAGGTGATTCTACAAATGAAGCATGCAGTCACTGTGCTATATAGTGCACTAGGGAAGAAGACCACCTTCCATCTGCTCATGGATCCCATTTCACACTGGGACTGAATCCTTAGTTCTCACATACTGTTTTTTGCGTAGCCAGCAGGGAATGGTAACACACCCCCAAACTTCACTGAAGGGTTCAGCTGCAACCTCATCAGGCAAGAGAACATAAGCAAAGGGCCAGTTTGAGCCAGCATGGAAGGGAAGGACTGTATTGCTGTGTTGGTGAGCAGCTGGGAAAAGGGCACCAAGTTTCCTTGCAGTGTCTGCTGGCTCCTTCCTAGCTCCTACTGTGGAAAGTTCTGCAGCTGCTGGGAGGAACCCATTCGCATAACAAAAGCAGCTTTCAAAAGCAGTATGGGAGGATGGAAAGAATAAGAGAAAAACCCAAAGCCAGAGGCTACACTGACAGCTACAGTTAATTTTTTTACAGCATTGCCTAGAAGTCCAAAGCAAGGATCAGGGCTCCAACATGTTACACAGAATATAAACACTGGTGTCTCCCATTGCTTTCCTGCTGGCTAAAGAACATACTCTAAAAGAAAACGCAAGACAACTTCAGCACACCCTCGAGCACATATTTAGAACATAAAATTCATACAATTAAGTTCTCAGCTGTACAATAAGTGAGCTTGAGACATAAGAGGTATTTCAGAGCTTTTAGGAGCCTGATCCAAATCCAACAGATTTCAAGCAAGGTTTAGGCACCCGAGTATCCTGCTGGATCCGGGATTCAATCCCTGATCCTTCACTTCATTAGCTGTAGAAATCAAGATAATACTTCCTTACTTGCAGAGCTGTTACATAGTCTCATTTAGTTGTAAAGGGCACACTCAAAAACATACAAATGAGAACCGTAAGAGATCTGCATCAGCTAAACAGGCGGGGAAAGGCCCTTGCAGCTCAAGCTGTAATTCCAGGGAAAAGAAAGCACCAGACCGCTTGTGAATGACTCCCAAAAGGGAAACATGAGACAGCTGCAATGAGAAGTATACTATGTATTTTTTAATCTACCTTTAAGTGTTACGCTTCTCCTGCAAGGATATTGTTCCTTTGAAGCACTGGAAACTTCCAGAAGTAGGAATCATAGGCTGGTATTTTTGATCTATAGAAATAAACACCTGGCTTGTGAATGTTACACAGGCTCCATCCGCTGTAAGATAAGATCCAAGAGGATAAAATAAATCTTGGCCTCTTTAAATCAAACAAAGGAGGAAAGGAAGCACCCTTCCTCACTTCCTTTCAGTGGGTCCAGGCTTACCCCTAAAGATTTTAATAGCGGCAAGATAGTTTTGCCTCTCAGCCGAACCGTTTCAGTTATGGAAACTGTGGAATGGCTCAGCTTCTCTTACAAACAGGAGTAAAGCTGGGAGAGATGTCAACTGACTGCACCAAAAAGTAAGCAGTACTGAAATGTGCTGTAAGTACAAACATGCTCCTCACGTTCCTGATCGCTTTAGAAGGAATAACCTACCCAGTAAAACAGAGTTCAGTGTACAGCTCATCACAGCAGCTCTGCTACAGCAAATCTCCCATCCATCTCTGAACACTAAATTCTTTGCTTTTCTGCTTAATGTTATTCTTCTGGGTAAAAAAGAATTCAAAGCCCAGAGACGTATTATTTTTGTGTAATAAAGTTACACATATGGATTCAACTTAGCTAGGAAATGTCAACTTAAGGCTTGTCTTCATGAGGAAATTTACTGTAACTAGCCTACCAGTATAATTATATTGCTGTAGTTCTACTGGTAAAATTCCCCTGTTGAGCCTTATTCATAACAACAGCTGCCTTTATGGTTTATTTTTGTCGACTATGCCAAAAAAGGCCCCTACTCCAGAAAGGCCACAACAATTCACAGAGGAGGAGGGGAAGCAGCTATGCCAGTGCAACTGGAGCGGTAGGAACAATAACAGTATAGAAATGGTAACATTTCTCTATACTAACTAATTATTTGCTACCAAAAATAATGATGTAAGAAAACCATACTGTACATCAGATACTGCTGCAGGCGAGGTATGTGCCAGTTTCAGGCCACATTTCTTAGCTTTGCTGAAGTTCCCCCAGGTGAGACACTGCTCTGCGTCACCCCTCCATGTGCATCCTTTTGTCGTCACCTTCTCCCAGGCTGCTGCAGTGTATTTTCCAGGCACAGACTCTTTCCTCCATTCCCTTACAGGAGCAATGCCTCACAGCCCAGCAACTGTCTTGTGCCCCGTGGACAGGGCACTGACCCTCCAACACAAGTGGGTGCTAAAGACCAACCCCTCTGGTTTACAGTTTGCATCTCAGCGACCAGGGATAGCTGAAAAGCAAACAGCACTCTTTGCAAAAGGGATTTTAAAACAATTGCCCTTCACTTCAGCAGTGCAAGAATGCTGAGCTACACAAAACAACGAGCCATCTGTGCACCCGTCCCCTCCTTCCCTTGTCTCTATCCTCTGGGCTTAAATCGGAGCTCCCCAAGACTGGCTGAGTCTCCCTTCACCTCCACCCTGCTTATATCCTGAAAAACACCACATTTTTCTGGCCTCTTTTTTTTTTTAATTTGTGCCTTTTTGTTCTTAAGAGCCCTTGCAAAATCTTCCTTTAAACCTCAGCCCTTTGTCAGGTGGTATCACATCTACCCAGCTTTGTCAAGTGATCAAAAAATGCCTCCCACCAGACGATCTATTCCTTATTTACCATCCCTGAAGGCAGAGTGGCACTGAAGAGCCCTTAGCCACCCCTTTGTGTAAGGAAGGGAATACCATCTGAATGGGAGACCACCAAAGATCTGCAGCCCTCTTTTGTTAGCCTGGTGTCACTGCCTATTGGGCCTCAATTCAAAATTGAGATGACAGTAGAGAGGCAGCCAAGTTCGGTAATCACTATGGAGTTTCCAGCTTAGGAGACAAATCCCAATAGCTCAAATTTTCAAATAAAATTGGTAATTCGGTCTCCAGTGGTTATTTGTGGTTACTGATTGCAAACACTGCTCCATCAAGAAACATAGACTTATTCTAGTGTTAGTCAAGAAGGCATGTTCTCAACGCTGAATCTGTGTTGAGGAGAAAAAGAGGATTAGGTATAATAATGGCATTCATCTCTTCAAACATTCATTTTGTTAGTATCATTATTCCAGGCAGCAAAGGGATAAAAAAAGTCAACTCCTCTTTGATCTCACAGCTGGAATGGCCACAGAGCTCAAAAAATGCTTTTACCTTCATGTCCCACTGAAAAAAATCTTGCTTTTTAGAACATCCTAAACAGACCTTTATCACATAAAGCAATCTTTCACTAGAAGACCTAACTTTCATCCTCAGTTGTTCCTCTTCCAGGCAGGCTGTACTCGCTGGGAGAGCAGAGCCTGCAAGCTCTCCCACGTCATACAGCACTAACCCAGCTGGGAGATGAGAGTAAGGAAGCCCTGTCTCGGGCCAACTCTCATGCCATATGTCAAGATCATAAATGTTGAAGTTCTGCTGACAAAAAGAAATCACGAGTTTGATGAGTTCAGAGTTTAAGCACTCTGCCCCTTCCCCAGCATGGCAGGACGAGGCACATCTTACCGGGATGCACGTGCAGATGTGCTACTGAGCAGGAAGTGAAGTTTGCCTTCAGTAACGCTCAGCTATAAACCTACTTCCAATCTTTTTCCTTTTTTTATTGAAAACAGTCCTTCTTGTAAATTCAACTACCGTGCTGTAACGTTAAATGAATTTCCCTGAATGCTCAAAAAAAAGATCCAAATGTAGCGCAGTTTGAGTGTGCTTTCGTCCCACAGCCTCCACACACAGACACAGATATACCGCAGCACAAAGCGGACTTCTCTCTGTAGGTGGCCTACATCTTTCATATTATTAACGTGCTAACTACCTCCAACAAATGACATTTGGAAGCCAAGGGCAGTCTGCCTGGGAGGAGGGAGAAAAAGATTTCCCCATGGTGACCATGCTTCAAGGGAGGTCTACCTCCAGCAGAGAAACAAGTCTTCGTCAGTCTTGGTACATTGCCTCGGTCCTTGGAGGGACACTATCTCAATGGGGCATGCAAATAGGCATGACGCTTGGTTTAACTGGTTTTTTTTTTTTGCCTGGGAAAGAGGGAATTGAACCTTAGATGATCACTCTTCTGCATGTGGTTCTTTAAAATGTCCCCCCCAATTTTTTAACTCATCAGTCAAATTTAATCATGTCCTTCAAAGGAAGAGTTGTCCCCTAAACACCACATTTCTACAAAACAGTCAGAAACAAACAGCCAGACAGAAGAGAAGCATCTACAGGCACTCCAGTAAGCAAGTGTTGGTACAAGTGCAATTATATTTCTAGACACCAAAGAATCCACACAGATGAGACCTGTTTCCCCTGATTTTGGGGAAAGCTCAGTCTAACTCCTGTCTTTATAGACACAAAAAACACCCTACTACAAGACAAATCCATTAAAAACCAGATCTTAGTGCCCCCCCTCCAGCTAAACTACTCATTTCGACTCTGATGGATTCTCAAATAAGCTATAATTAAAAGGAAATATCTTCTTGTCACAGAACCCCCTAATTCCATGGCTTCTCCTTTATCCTATGAACCTTACTCTCCCCTCTGCCAACTGGAAAAATAAGCATTAAATTTGGGATCAATCTTTGCTAGACAAACAAGAGACCTAGGAAGAAAAAGGAAGTCCAGAGGACAGTGCTTACCTTGCACGCTCCCTCCTCCAAGTCCCATCTCTCCTACCATTTTCCTAAACTGATACTTACCGACATCCTCTTCCATGTGATTCCCTTTAGCTGGGGCACGTGCTCCACCTCCAGCCACCACATACAGAAGAAGCTTTTCTTCAGTGCACTGTCTAAAGTTCAATTCCCACAGGTGAAGCAATGGTAGCACAAGAGCAGGAAGTTATGGAGACCTGGAAGAATCTCCTTACATTTTACAGTTACAGAAGAGTAACTGTAAATGCCAGAATTTCATGGCTGTTCCCCAGAACCAACCCAACACAGTCACACCTCATGGAAGTCTGACCCAGGAGGACAACCACTATTTCCTGACCCTCAACTTTAAGATATGCCCTCAAAACTCAACCTCACTTCCCTATTCCATGAAGTAGCTACCACACAGCCAGCCCTGACACAGAAGGTGTCCTTTAACTTCACAGCTAACAGCTTAGTGAAACTAGATTAGGATGAGGAAGGGAAGAGTTTACTCATCTGTGCCATTATTTAAGAAAGTCCTCAGCTTCCTCTGTGTGAAGTATGCTTCAACACCACACTTGAAAGAAACTGCGCACCATGAAAGGTGGAAGAAAACCTTGGGGTTTAAATACCCTTAAAAACCCTTGCAGGCTCAACTCCCAAACTAAACAGATTTGATCATTCTTCTCTCCAATGCAGATATGCTGAACTCTACAAAATCTTACCTGAACTATAGATCCACAACAACCACCACTCCTCTCTAATTTAAGGGTTCTTCCCAAGGGCCCCTTATTTTATGGCATTTTCATGAAAGCAAAGAGGGGGAGAGAGAGTCTCCACCATTTCAGAAGCGTTCACTGTCACCTTGGAGTTTGGTGTAATATTTCAGTGGTGCTTTAGTCATGTGGTTTATAAAGCACTTAGGGACCCATTAAATACCAAAATTTAAGGCTAAAGGCTGGCATGCTCAGGGCAGTGAGCTTTTAAATTTATGAAAGCCTACAGAACTAAGAGGCCACTGAAGTGACAGCTGTCAGCACCACTCCATCCTACATTCATGCACACTCAAAGGAGAAGCCAGCACATACTCAAAAGAAAGAGCGAGCTCGTTCCAACTTTCAGGCTATTTTCTAAATACTCTTTTCAAACTCCTTTCATACTCGGAAAAAGCCTTCCAGAAAACATCCACCCCTCTGCAAGCCTTGCATTTGTTACCTGATCCAGTTTTGCGCTCCTTTTTTCTTCCTCCCAGCTTTAACAAGCATCCTTGCCCTTTTACAAGTTAAGGTCATTCAAGGATCTATATAAGCAAGCAGAACACAAGCTGGACTGGAGACCTTGAAAGGCCCATGCTTACCCTCACCTTTAATAGGGAGGCACCACCCACAGAGACAACACGTTATCCCGGCATGCACCACTCCCTCCTGATCCAAATGGAAAGTAGCGCAAATCAAAAGAACCATGGCAAGTTGGAACCTGTTGTCTCCGCGGGTGGTACCCTGCATCTGTATTAGAGATGAAGGCAGCTGTAATCTCTTCGGGTTTATGCAAATGGGATGCTGCTGCTTCGGCTCCTGGCTAGCTGCCAGGGTAAAAAAAGGGAAAACAAAACCCACCCCTCTTGTCAATATGAAGTTTGTGTAGATCAGGAAACCCAATTATTGGAATTTGCATAAAAAGCTAAACATCAAAACACAGTTGGCATGTTTCTTCTCAGGATGTGGGAAGGCCACAAATACAAATCTTATCTCTCAACCTAGCCATAATTTAAATTATGCTTTGCTTTCTATTGTGGCTGTGAATTACAACCTTGCAATTTGAATATAAATAAGACTATTCAAGGTTTTCAGGAATTCTATCACATTGTGGTTCTCATTTTCCACACACTTTTAAAACTTTTAACAGAAAGGGTGAGCACTCAGACTACAGGAACAGTTAATTGGAAATTGCTGGCCTTACTGCAAATGACAGAAGTCAGTCTGGTGAATACTCACACCACTTCCTTGCTCCCTGGTCAGCCCTGCCAACCCCTGAGCCAGCACAGTCCAGGGCTGGAGCACACCATGGCACTGCAATAGCTGAAGCTGGCATTGCCACTGATGGAATCAGAGTTCAGCTGTGCTTGCTGACACTGCATTCCTCAGGCATCCATTCTCCATGTAGACAGAAGTTACCATCATGCCTGGAAACTGCAGGAAGGATCAGGTGCCTGTGCCTTGGCCCTCCCAATGGTCTGGCACCAAAGAATGGATTTGCGATTGCCAGCTGAGGCATCTTGCTCTGTGCAGACACATGGGACACATTCCTCACTACTGAAATTGCTGAGGGGCAGTAGCTGCCAGCAAGGGCTGGAGAAGGGCACAAGAGCCATCTCCTCTCCCATAGCTGCACCAGTCAGACGCTCCCTGCCAGTGTGCTCACATGCTACACGTGCACTCACCACTGCAGTGCAGAATCTCTTCACAAAGCAGGAACAGTGAAAAAAAAAAAAAAAAATCGCTCTACTCCAACCCTGCTGAATAGATTCAAGAGTTACATATTGATTTTGATTTTAAAGCAGATAGAAAAAGTTAAAAATGGAGCATAACTTGCAGAAACGCCCCAGAAGGATTTCTGCTGCCACTCAAGTTGTGCAAGACGCTCAACTGGAGAGACTTATTTCCATGCAAGCAGCTTGGCATGAAATCCCACTGAAAGGCCTGTGGTTCCCTAACACTGTCATGACGTCATGGATCAGGATGCTTAGCACCATCAGCCCAGCACAGCTGGTGTCATGGTTGCCATTATACCATGAAAGACTGAGTGGTTTTAAATGAAAAAGGTTTCCCCATTTGAAATTTGGAGATTTCTTCCATCTTATTCTGTGGACTCTTAAAGCCAGACCAGTTCTGTAAGCAGAGTACAGCTGATATTTAAGCAGAGCAGGAAATAGTGCTGCTTTAACTGAAAATAAATCTGTCAACAAGGAGGCACAGGGAGAGCCCCGCTTCAGATTTTTCAGGTTCTTATTAAAAAATATAAATTAAAGTCAACATTTTCACATTACTTGCTACATCTGTTTGCTATTTCATTATAAATAAAAATACAGGGGCCTCCAATCGAGCATTAGTTTGCTCAAAAAAGAATAAAAAAAGTGTTTTTCATTTAATACTGCATTGTAATTGGTCTAGATAGTACTCTTACCGGAAAAGGTCCACAAGAAATTAACCAAAGATGGGAAATTAAGAAGACCTTTGGTAATGTACTATCCTGACCTTTCTGAAGGAGGGACAGCAAGGTCATGGAAGCATATCCCCTGTTGTAAGAAGCTCGCTGACTGTCACTACCAGATCCAACTCTCTACTCTTTGCAGGGAGAGCTGGGAAACCAAAAAACCCACAAACTAACTTCTGTGTCCAGAAGCTAGGGCAGCTGAGCAGAGTTCAGTGCCACACCAGCTTCAAAGAAAATCTTCCAAAGATTTAAGCAGCTCCCCTGTCACCCTGTGCTCCTGCCAAGCATCCCACAGCATGCTTTACCTGGGACAGCAGAATCCCAAAGTCCTTCACGCAACAGAGACCAATACCCATTTTCTTAAACAAAGGCTTTATTAAATTCCCTGCTGCAGAATACGAGTCTTTCAACACAGAGGAATACCCCTACATTCCTGCAGTGCGCACCCAGTGCTGGCCTGGAGATGTGCAGTTCACATGGCAGTTGTGTTTCAAAAGTAGTTAGCAAACAGCAACTGCTGTTAGGAGCAAGAATTGCTGGTGAGTCCTCAGCTCCTTTGAAGATCTTCTCTCTGCCTGTTTACAGTGCTCACCTACCAGGCGATAACTTCAGGTTCAGTGTTTAAAGGGATGTGTAGGTTTTGACAGCTTTACCACATGCATAATTGTGTATTAAGACTTCTTACCATAACGGCAGAGCTAGCCTTCTCGACAACACGTGTAATATTAAGTTTTGTAGCTTCAAGAATGAGGCCAAAATAAAGGTGACAGACTGAAGACAGCTCAACACCTCAGGGTGAGTGACACAGGGACACAGTGGAGCTGGGAACACAGTACCAGCTACAGAGAGAGGGGAAACATACACATGTACTCAGGGCATAGAGATCACTTTGATGCATCAAACAGGCCTGTGCTTAAGAGGCTGCAGCCAACATCCCCAGAGCAGTGTAGCAGTGAGGGTTCACTATTTGCTTACAATGTCCAGCCAAGGCACATCAGCTCTCTCTCTAAGCCTCCTCCCAGGCTCATATACATGCAGCTCATCCAGGGACTGCAGACCTCCTGGAGCATGGTGCAGACATTGCTCCTGCTTCACTCAGCAGGCCTTGGAAAACACCTGCAGCCTGTGTCTGAGTTGGGGGTTTAACTCCTGTGCTCTGCAACCAGCAAGAGGCATGTGTATATTCCACTATCTCAACCCAAATTTCCAGATCAAACCATATGCCAATATGAAGAATTAGGAGTTCTCTTGCCAGGAAGTTATTTAAAGTTGTGACATTCCACCTGTGTCATACTTTCACTCCTCCACCCCCAAGCTTTCACTACAGAAGAACAGGTTTTTATCTAGCAGACAGGTTTTCGAAATGAAAAGTCAAAGCATGTACCCAGGCTGAGGAGACTGTGTCCTTACATATTTTGCTTCTTCAGTCATAAAAACACGACACCCTTCATGTCTTCAGCCGAAACATTCATATCCACTCCCTGCCCTCACCAAAGAAACATCAGGAAAGAGACTAAGCAGAGAGAAGAGTCTCACCATAGGAAAAGCTTATGCTGCCAAGTCACCAAAGAGAAGAAGACAGCATAGAACTTACTCTGTCCAAAGTTAGTCCCATCAAAACAAGTGGGCAAACACCAGTCACCTAGTATTGGCAACGTCAGGTTTTCAGTGCAATATCACAATCTGAGAACAAAGGCCTGCACATTCACCATAGGGTCTCTTGTGGAAGCAAGGGAAGGAAGATTTAACTTCATTTCTTTCACTTGCCCTACCTTTCCTCCGCCCCAGCAACTAGTGACTGAGGTTTGTTGTTAGTAGATGTGTTGGTTACATGCCCCAGGCAAAACTCTGTGACACTAGGATCCTGTATAAAATCCAGTCTTAAGAGACTCGCTTCTGAAAAACAGTTTTGTAACCACAAACATGAGGAGAAAAAACAGGAGAAACTGCCTTGAGAACATGGGTAAGATTAAAGAAACTGCCTGACTGCTGCTGTTTCAAGAGAAGCACCTGAGTGAGAAACAGTGGTGGCTGAATCTTAACCAAGACAAACAAAAGAGAAGTTTGGGTGAACAAACTGGGACCTTTGCTGCACCTTTATCAAGGACATTTACTCTGCAGCTATGAAACAGCAGAAAGACAGTTTCACTAAACAGGAACAGCAGAAACCTTCTGCCGTTTCTGGCTGTTTTAAAAGGCCATGTTCGCAGCCCCAAGATCATGACAGCTTGGCTATTGCTACTCAGTTTAACTGGAGTTAAAGAGCAAGGTCATTAAAAGAAAACAAGAATAAGGTTAGATCATGCTGCTTGCCTGGTAAATGCCTGCTAAAGATCATCCACATCAACAAGCTAAGAAAATAATTTAATTACTGGAGAAAAGACAATCAAACAATTAGAATTTTATGCTTCTGAACACAAACTGGCACTTCTGGGGTGGCAGTCCAGTGACAGTAACACTGCTGTGCCAGCAACAGGAAAAATGCCCTTACAGCAGTTTTCCAGAGGAAGGCATTTAGCATGCACAGGGAGGGGTCAGGATTTAAGTGTATGACCATAACAGACTACCAAGAGTGAAAAACAGAATGAGACAGACAGTTAAAAAAGTAATTCCCAACCAGTTAAAGGAAATTTAAAAACAAACACACACACACACTCAGCTTAACACTGACAAGGAAATACACTGCATTCAAAGCCTGCAGAGGGGGAAACAGTAATTCTTCTACATCCAAGAAAAGGCATACATCACCCCTTACAAGACCAGGGCTAGGATATTCTCAGCAGAAACCCGGCTGTTCAAACAATGTGAATGGCAGGACAGGGTTTTCCTACGCTCCCCTAAAATGCAACACAAAACACAGCAACAGAACTTAAGTGACACTTACTCATGTACTCTGTTGTCTCCATACAAGTCACTTAACCCGAAGCTGATGTAGTGCCAGTGCTCAGGAACATTCAGCGCTGGGTTTCCCAGGTTTCTGTACATGCTAACGTAGTCCAGAGGGTCAGGTCCTCCCAACCTGCATTAAGAGCAGAAAGACTCTTAGGTGAGGCCCTCAGTGACATGATTTAGTGGTGGTCTTGGCAGTCCTGGGGTAATGGTTGGACTTGATGATCTTAAAGGTCTTTTCCAACCTAGTCAATTCTATGATTCTATAAGCTAATTCAAGACAAATGGGAAGTCTCCACAGATGCCACAAGGGGCTGTACAAAGACCTTCTTTAAAACGTAGGTAGTGACAGAAATGAAATTAGCATGTTGAAGTTATCTCTAAAAATAACAAAAATTGAGGAGAAAAGTTGGGTTAAGTCCAGAAAGCTTCAAGCACAGGAAGGCAAAGCGCATGTGTGCAACATACTACAATGTTTTTAATGTTAAAGCATAAAAACCTCTGGAAAATCATATTAAAGCTTCCACAAAACACAAAGAAAATTGGAAAATTATACTAGTAGAAGAGCAATAGCTGTATCTGCACTGCAAGCTCTTAATTCAGTCCAGAGACACATACCTCAAATAAAAAAGCCAACACTGATGCTATTCCTCAAAGCAGAATTTGAAATAGCTAAGTTTTGAGGAGAGTAATCCATTCTTCTGAACACAGGCAGGACAGTGAAAAGTGGAGGAGGAAAACACTGATTCAGAAGAATTACCACCAGAACTTGTAAAACACACTAGCTGCATTAATCAAGAACAAGTGAAAAGCATCACTGCACCCTCTGCTTCAACATCAGAATAGGTTCCTTAGAAGAATATTACTTAAAAGTCTACAGAGCACAGCTAGGCAGAGTTAAGCAGTGATCACCTGCAGCCACCCTTCCTGTGACAAGGAAACAAGGCTAGTGTGCCAGCAGAAAGCACAGCACGCTCCTCTTAACGTCTGCCTAGGCAATGGTGGATCAGCTCCCCACCAAAGGATGGGACATGCTCGACTGTTTTGCTCACTGTTTGCCCTGTCAATCATAAAATACCTACCACAAGCCCTTGCTGGCAGCTCATGGGCAAGAGGCCAGCTAGCACCAGGTCAAACTGACATGCAGAGCACCCGTAAGAAGATGCTTTCCAGGGCGAGCTCTGAGGAGAGTTAATGCACAAGGGGACACCCTGAGTTTATTGCAAGCTGTGAAGATGGTGCTAGGAAGGGCCAGGAGAACACGTTTCCTGTTGCTTCCAGAAGGTGCCTACATACTCTACATGGATTTCTTGTGACAGCAGTAAACTATTAGACATCCTCTGCCCACATTTGGCTGCCTAACTTTACCAAGTCTGTACAAAGTAACGCATCAGCTTGTTTTAAAAGGCCTGTGGGTTTTCTCCATAACTGTGCTATGCTGCCTCCCTCCTACTGCTGCAGGGAAAAAAGAAAAGCAGAGCAGCATTTTCTAACACGAGTGACTTCTCCTAGGACAGCTTCTCTGAAGTCACATAAGGCCACCAGGGTGGCTTCAAGCCAGCTCCAGCTTCCCAGCAGGTCAGTCAAGGATACAGCCCAGAGGTGGTGAACATCCCACCCCCAGCAATGGCACAGAGGTCCACTGGTGAGGGCCAAGTCACACCTGTGCAACCTTCTCATACGACAAGTAGTATCTTTATGGTGTAAAAGGCAAACTTATTGAGCAAGCGTGGGGATTTAGACCTTGGGATAGAGCAGAGTTTGATCCTCAGTGGCAGCCTGGGAAAATCTGTTCTCAAAGTCTAGCAACAGCTTGAAACACTCAGGAGAAAAGTAAGTCCTCCTCTGACAATACCCCATCTCCAGCTGCTCCACCTCACTGGCACCAGGTCACACTGGAGGCCGAGATCTCTGCCACGTGGCACCAACACCCTGGGCAGCATTCAGGCTCCCATGGCAGTAACTCCCTGATCCATGATGGAAGCAGTGAGGAATTCCAGCCAATATCCCAGCAATTCCAGCTAGGATAGTCACCTGCCCCCAAGGAGTGGCAGAGAAAAGCAGCAGCCACACACAATTCTTACCTGACTGGGACAACTCAAGGACAGGGGAGGTCAGTACACTGACAAGCACACCAATGAGAGGGATTACCGAGTGGTCAGAGCAGATGGGTAGGATTTGCAATGAAGGCAAAACACCTCCCTCTGCTAAGCAACAAGCATCTCCCACACACATTAAACCTACTTCCAGACTGGGTTTAGTAACATCTTAGATATCAAACGATTCATGCTGGAACACTGCTGACGCAGGCACTCGGACACTGACAACACACGAGACAAACCCTTATACTGCCCTTTTTCAGGACAGGGAGTGGTATCTTTACCCAGTCCCAGTGGCAGGTTAGTTAGCTGTGCTGACTAGTCGAGCACACTAGTGCCTCTGCGGTACACCCTCCCGCCCACAGCCGCTGGTGTAGGGTTCGACCTTGTATCACAATCTACATATCAGTACACGCGCTCACACAAAGAGCTGGAAGCGTTGGAGGATTTTATTAGGAAGAGCCCAACTTCAAAGCCAGAGGTACAGAACAAATTTGTTACACTCTCTATTCACGGAGCTCATTCAGGAGCAAGAAGAGCAGCCTCAGGGGAAACCGGTATTTGCATCTGCACCAAGAGTCCTCTATTGACTTATGTTATGAGTGCTCTGAAGTTTCAGGGGAAGGAGAGACCCAAAGTGGGCAGAGAGAAAACAGCTCCACAGCGGGGGGGAAAAAATATGGAAAATTCCCAATCCATTCACCCTGGAAAGCCCTTAGTGAACTGTCTGTAGTTGATTCCCACCAGTTGACACCAGGACTGCTTTTCAAAGCTACCTTCTGACAACCCTTCAGAAGTAGTCTGTGATCACCAAGTGGCCGCAGACCACAGGTCAGCAACATTAGTTTTTGAGTACATGGCCTAAATCCAAGATAGCTAATGAAAAACCAACAGTCCAGCCCAAATCATGCCTATTTGAAAACCTATCACAAAGCAAAGTACAAATTTGGGGTTTTTTTTCACCAGCAATTCTACGCATCAAGATATTTCACTTAGAGATACTCAACCATGTTTTAAAAATAAAAGTAGGTACTGGATATCAACAGAGAGAAACTCCTTCTCAGTGCACGACCTTTGTAAGTGCAGCCAGGAACTCTTCCAAGAAGTTCCGATTGCAATCACGAACTCTCTCCCAAGATATGCAAATAGCATTTTAAAAAAAGAGTAGTTCCATGAAATAACCAACACAGCTAAACCCCTTCATTTAACAGGTATGTGCTTCTGCAGATCCTCCAATGTTACGAAGTGCAGATCTGCTCTGTCATGCAAGCCAAAGAATAAAACTTCAGCTCCTTCAACAAAAAGAATTGCTGTTAACCATAGAGAAACTGATATGTATAATTAAAAGCTGATTAGTGTTACAATATTTCTCCTAAGGCAGGGAATTTTGTTCAGCAATTTCCTCTTCTAACCTAAACCAACTAATAGCTGGCAGCCCAGGCAGAGGAAAACAGGCTCACAGAGAGCAAGCGGTGGCAGAAGTCTTTCTACCAAACTTAACAAAACCAAGCTCCAAGTTTCACCTAGCAAAAGGGGGATAGAGTACCTGTAGTGTCCATGTAGGCTCCACCTCTCAAGAATTTCCTGTGCAGGACAGCAGTAAGAAGCTCACCTCTGATTTCTACAAGGGAAGCTCTCAGCTCTCGCTGCCAGCTGAGCTGCCAGTCGGAAGAACAGCTAAGTGGAAAATGCCAGGATAAACAGCCTCCACACTGCTTCTTCCTTGCAGCTGCCCATCACTGCCAACTGCAGTTTTGCTAGTGTTTGAGCTCCAAGTGCAGTGAAGCTCTAATCAAACCCTTAAGCAAACAAGCAGCAAGGTTACTTCCCAAACCAGGGAGTCTGCCATTCTTTGTTACAGACCTAAATCTCCCTCCATCCCACACAAACCTCGTATCATTCTAGTCAGTATTATTTTAAGCACTTGACAGAAAAGAAGTGCTGACTCCCCAGTCAAGGTGACAGGGAACTCATCAAGCTTGAATATCTAGGACTAGAAACAGGTGCAAAACCAGAGCAATCAGACTGCCAACACCAAAGTACTGCAGTACTGACCCACACAGATGATTAGGAAATCATAATTTGAGGTCTCAGATTTACAGCATCTTACCTCATCCCACTGTCAGTTTAAGTACAAAAAACCCTAAGCAATAAGGGCTAACAGACATATTTCTTGGCAGAACCACATAAAACACACTTCTTTGGAAGTGTTTGGAAGACAACAGCACATAAAACACACTTCTTTGGAAATGTTTGGAAGACAACAGCACAACAGCACTAGCTTGACTTATTCTGTTGCTTGATGTTACTCTGCTGTTGCTCAGATGGAGACATACAGGTGGAAATGAACTGTAAATAAAGAAGTTGAGCATTTACTAAACTTTTTCCAACTGCTGCAGCAGGGACTCGCCAATGTCAGGTACAGCAAATACTCGAGGGTGACCTGACCATGTTCCTCAGGCCCAGAAGAAGGGGCTGGGTAGCACAGCAGTGGTAAAAAGCAAAAGAAACTCCTCTTTGCACAGGACTAGACACCAGACACTTATCTCGATAGCTAAACATCCAAGTACTTCCTTCATGCCACTCTCCCACATAAACAACTGCTGTTACTGGTGTCAGACACTGTGTCAGCAGAGATGGTGAACAGGAGATTTGCAGTCTGCAATAACACATGGCTGCGCAAGGGCAAGAGAAGCTGGCTCTGCCCCATGGGTTTTATGGGTGTACACACAGCATGCATCCAGCTTGGAGCTGGAACGCAGGTTCACTCTGGTCAGCACTGGCCATACTCAAAACTGCAAGCTCCAGGCCAGAAGACAAAGCTCATGCCTCCTGTCCAGGCGGACAAACTCCAGCCCCTTGCTCTCTGTGGGAACACTTCCCCTGGAGTAACACACATTCCCGTTTCCCATGACCTGCCCCAGCCAAGGCCCTCATCAGCCATCTCCCACTCAGCAAAACTACAAATCACCCCAGAAACTGCAATACATCCTCCAATCTCCAGCGCATCCCTCCCTAGACCCTTCCTCCTATTGCCAATGCATCCTCCCCAGGACCCCCCCACAAATACACCTCCCAGGCACCCAACTGCATCCCCAATGCCTCCTCCCCCAGACCCACTGCGCAGCCCCAAACCTCCTGCATCACACCCCATGCTCACCATGTAACCCCTAGTACACCTCCCCTTGCTGCAACCCTCCCCAGGCCCACTGCCTCGCCTCCCTCTACTCCATGCAGCGT
>NW_009934876.1:0-23856 GCF_000696875.1 Nestor notabilis
CCATATCCTGGGCTGCATCAAAAGAAGCTTGCACAGCAGGTCGAAGGAGGTGATCTTATTCCTCTACTTTGCTGTTGTGAGACCTCACTTGGAGTATTGTGTCCGGTTCTGGTATCCTCAACATAAAAAGGACATGGAGCTGTTGGAGCAAGTCCAGAGGATGGCCACGAGGATGATCAGGGGCTGGAGCACCTCCCGTATGAAGACAGGCTGAGAAAGTTGGGGCTGTTCAGCCTGGGAAAGAGAAGGCTGGGTGGGGGCCTCACAGGAGACTTCCAGTATCTGAAGGGGGCCTATAAGGATGCTGGGGAGAGACTCTTCATTAGGGAGTGTAGTGGTAGGACAAGGGGTAATGGCTTTGGACTTAAACAGAGGAACTTTAGGTTAGATATAAGGAAGAAGTTCTTTATTGTGAGGGTGGTGAGGCACTGGAATAGGTTGCCCAAGGAAGTTGTGAATGCTCCAGCCCTGGTGGTGTTGAAGGCCAGATTGGACAGAGCCTTGGGTGACATAGTTTAGTGTGTGGTGTCCCTGCTCATGGCAGGGGGCTTGGAACTAGATGATCTTAAGGTCCTTTCCAACTCTAACTATTCTACGATTCTATGATTGCACTGGCAGCATTTTACTTTAGGAGAGATGCAGAGGAAAGAGCAGAATTGATTGCTTTAGCTCCTCTTCACCATGACTTCTTAGAGAGTCCTCTAAGATGCAGTGAGTCTTAGTGTCTGACAAAAGCATGCCTCTCCAAGGCCAGATATAGTAATGCTTAACACGAAGGAGTAAAACTTTCAGCACAGTTAATGCAAAAATGTTATCTGACATGTCATGCTTCTTGCAAAATGATGCAGATCTGAAAGCCTTAAAAAGGTTTTATTTTGTATTTGTTTAATAAATATTCCCAAGAAAGAAACACTGTTATTAACTGATGATATTCTATATATGCATTATTTTGGACCTTTAATACACCAAGGTTTCACCACCTTGACTCTACTTAGTCTTCTATAGCTGCAGAAACAAGGTGACAAAGTAGCTGAAAACAAATCAACATGCAGCTTTAAAGTAAAAATTCTAAAATACTTTAAAACTATTTTTCTTTCTTTTAACTCAGATAACAAATCCTTGCTTGATAACTACTACTTTTTAGCTCTCAGATTTCTCTTTTAAATCTCATTAAGCATTATCAGATCTTTGAAAGATTCAGTATCTCACTTCTCACTCTTTTTGTGATTAAAGAGATTACCAAGTTTTTCACAATTCAGAAACAAGTCCACAGTAATTAGTACCTTTTTGTGTCATCTGTTTGCTTGGCTAATCTCAAAATTGATATTTTGGCATTTTCATAAGTTCTACATAAAGACTCGTATAAAGACTTTTTAAAAGTCTCTATATAGACATTCAAACAATGTGAAAATTAATGTAAGAGGAATCTGAAGAATATTAATCACATTTGAGTATTGGGTGTTGAAACTCTTAAGAGGTGGTGTAAACAGACAGCTTTCTCTCTAGGTGAAACCAGGACAGGGCTAGTTACAGCCACAGCATGGTGTCTAGGTGCTGTCCCCTGTTACAACCCATGGTTTGTGAAGTACTCAGGTCATAGGTTCCTTAACACCTACCATTTTCCTATGGAAGATCCAGACCTTCACTGCTGGTTATCTTACTTCAGATGTCAATAACAGCATCAGTAACCCCTCTACAATGATCAGTGTCACCTATTAATTCACATCCCATTCTCTTGCAGGATTTTGAATCTCAAGCATTCAGAAGTCATGAACCAGTCTAATAATTTACCAGAGCAAATTTTTTTCTTTTTGTAAAGTAAATAGTAAAAAAGAGGGCTTAAAATACTAAGTTTGGGAGCAGCTTTTCTTTCCTTTTAGTGTTGGTATATTTAGAATTCATGCTTCTGATTCCCAGAAAATTTCATGTAAACCGAGATTCCAAGCAATACCATGATTCTCATATCTGATAACTGTGGTGAGACTTGCTGAAGAGCTAGATATATTGGAGTTAATGTGACAGGAGTAAAACAGAAGAAATGGTCATGCAGCCTCCTGAATGCTATGCTTCTTGGAAGAGGCTGGTGTTATTTGGTGCTTGCTCTAAATGTGGTAGAAAGGTTGGAATAAGGTAGCAAGGTAAAAGCAGGAATTAGAAACGAATTAAGTTATTTAATGTTTTATACATCTGCATTAGAGTTTCCTGTAGTGCTTATTACTGTAATGCCTAAGTGTACCCTAAGTAATTTAGATCTGCTTTGTGGAGGTGTTAATGCACTTCAGCTGAATCATATGCTCTTTCTCTTTTCCCAGTAGAGAGCCAGTGCTCAGGATCCCCCCTCTCTTCATTTTTCTTACTTGCTAGGTCTTCCTCATGCTGTTTATAGTGGAAAAACTTTCTTGGAGAATATAATTTTTCATGCATACTGGTGGTGGTCAGATATTTCTGAAAGCTGACTGCAGCTAACCCTGTCTAACTCTGAGTGTTTTCTGTTTCTGGCCTTCATGCTTTTCACCCTTTGTGAACTGCCTAGCTGCAGCATAGCCAGGCATGGCCAGAGATGCATTTGCCTGGGGTCCCAGGTGACTTGTAAGAGCAGAACTTATGTTCTTGAAAAAGTAACAAAAATACCCTGGAACAAGCATCATGTGTTTTCATTCACAACAGTATTAAGGAAGCAGCACTAGGCAGCCTCTCACATCTATAGAGGGGTGACTTTCTGTAAACCTGTGTGGAATAATCCAAGAAAAGTGAATACTGCCAGAGCTACCTCAACCAGTTATTTAACTTGGTTTAATACAAACCACGTGTATGGAGTGCAAGGCCTTGTCATCATAACTGTGCTAGTTTAGTACCTAGAAAGACTGCAATAGGAGGCTCAGTGCTTAATTGTTATTGAAGTATTTTTGAAAATACTTTTGAAAATCTTATGATGCATCTACCTCCCTCTTCTAATCCCTAATTATTTCTCTGTATCTCCTTATTAAAAGGCTATGCTTTCTCATTAGTGCGTTTTCTGCTCATTCCAATAGGGCAATCTTTAGTCCAGTCTGTCAACATAAACATCCAGAACTGGCATTACCAAGACTAACAGTACAGTTAGTACTGTTCCTAAATAATAATTGTATTTTCAGATTATTGCTTGGAAGACGTGTGTGTTCACTCCTTCCTTCAGTATTTTTTACATGCTTGTTACAACGATAAAGGTTACTTCATTGTACCTGTCTACATACAGTACTCTCACTAATATTCACTTTTTAAGTAAGGTGTATGAAAAACTGCCAGTGGGGGTGTGGCAATATATATTTTCCCATTTACAAGATAATGGGAAGATGTGTAAAATGTAGACATATTTGACTGTACACCTTTCCTTCTGCCTTTGTTCTTAGGTAAACAGTTCTCAGTCTTTGACAAACTGAGACCAGAAGTTGAAACCATACAAGTCGCAATCCATATTCCTTTCAGCCATAGTGAAACTGAAAGGGATTATAGCTTTTTTGAAAATTGCTTTTGGTTTGCTGAGGTATGGCTGAGACCACTTGCTTTCAATTAGGTGCAATTCTGAGCAAGTGGTACATGTGTATATGTATTCATAGAGCTTTTAATGCCATAGATGTTCATTTCTGGACAGCAGAGATACTTATATTTGGAGAATGTGTTCATGCAAAGAATACACAATAAAAATTATGGTCTGCTAGAATTCCTTCCTACACAGACTTCCTTTCAATTTTTCTATATTCAACAACATCGTATTTGGGAGGGTGTTTTTAATTCTTGTTAAATCTAGCAGGAATGATAACGCCAAAGGCAGTTATGGGTTTTTGTGAACTGTGAAAGCATTGTTCTGATTCTTTCCTTAGGTCATTTATTCTTATACTTTTGTCTTCTCTTCAAGATGTGCCATGTGAGACTCATTTAATGAACGGTGTTGATGGAAGATGGTTAAAAACAACTGTTGAGAGAATGATATAAGAACTTGGCTTGTCTGGAGAGACTTCTGAAATGGCTCAGCATAATTTCAGAAGAAAGATAAATGTAATTTATAGAGCTGACAGATATCATTAGCTTTGTCTCTCTAGATTATGTTTTAAGGAGCCTAATTTATTACAAATCTACAAGAAAGGCATGCCTGTTAATACCCTGAACATATTCTGCTACTGATCTGGGATAAACCACCTGAAAACCCAGGTCACTCAGGATGACATTTGGTGCTCTGAATGATGTGGGTTCCAGTCTAATCCTGTCATCAGACCTGAAATCTGAGATCTCCAGCTCAGTCTAGAGCTGTAAGAATTTTAGAGGGCATTTTTTTAGTTTAGAAGCTGGTAGGGGAAGATGAAACAATGGAAAACAACTCTGGTTGAACAGGATCTGTGCAGCTTCAGTAGTTACCTTCATGAGCTCTTCTGGAATTTGATTTTCTGCTCTGCAAGCAATACATGAGAATACTAGATATCTTTCAAAAGTTGCATTATAGTAAGTTATATAGTCGAAATATAGTAAGTATTTTGCGGATGTGTGCTGGCTGGCTGATCTTTGTAGAAGAAATCTTTGTATATGGAAAACAGAAAACACTAGTGAAGCTGCTGGAGAATCAAACTTGTCAGCAGTATTTAGTTTTTGTAAGAAGACAGTACAGATAAACTATGAGAATTTGTTGCTGTGCTAAGCAGCACAGCAAACCTGAGTAGCTCAATTTCAGTCCACTAGAGGTCTGTGAAATCATTTCCCAAGTATGTTTTTAGTCTTGTTTTGAAGCAACTTTGCTGAGTCTGATTAAATAAAATAAACTTTTGATCCAGTTCCTATTGTTCTCAAATAAGAGACTACAGCTATACAGAGATCTATTTAATATATATGGCTGAGTTGGAAAACAGTCGTAGCCGATTCTTTATTCTTGTATCAGCACAGAGAATTGCTCTAACTACTATCTGACTAAAATTTTAGGAAAAAAAAAAAAGGCTTTCCTTAAAAATGGCCATTTTTTTTTAATAGGAGAAGAATATCATGTGGTGCAGAGAGTTCATTAGCATGAAATACCCATCCCATCATGGTTGTTCATATTGCTAGATTCATTTAAGAGATAAAGGAGCCAAGATCTGTGGCCTGACATGGCTAAAGAGGCATTCCAGAGCACTGGAAGGACACAGGTGGTTATCTACTAGCATCCAGCTCAGACTGTTTGACTTGCTTTCAAATCACTTGTTAAAGCTTAAGGTTGCAAATATTTCTGAGGTAATAGTTTGTGGGGGTTTTTTTGGGTTTTGTTTTGGTTTTTTGCTATGCTAACTCATTTCCTTCAATTTCTATCCTAATTACAGTTATATTAGAGCATATTTAATTACATGCTGCATGTGTAGTCATTTCAACACGGCACATAAAAACAGCTGAAATAATGTTCTAAAAGGTGTTAGTAAATTTGTGATTTTCATAATAAAACCAGTCGCTGGTGATAGCATTCAAGAGCAAAAGCACAGCATTACAAATTGTAAGATAATTGTGGCTATTCAGAAAAATTCAGGTAAGCTCCAGACAGTCTAATCTTTAATCCCAGTTGCTGCAGTGCAGAGAGCAATTGTTGAAAGCATAAGCTGTAGTAAAAATGATGGTATTCAAAATTGCCTGAATTAATTTGAATGTGTTATTTTCATCTATGCTCAGGATTTAATATTTCACTTGGTTTCAGTTAAATTCTTTGTATTTGGTTCATATTCAATATGTGGCTCATTTGTGCACCACTGGAGTGCTACTGTACAATGATTTTTATGTGCCTTGAAATATAATTAATGTAAAGCTGAGTATCATTGATAAATGGAGGCTACTTATCAGTATTTAGCATATAGGGAAATATGAAAGGAATACTGTAATTTGTCTGAAGCAATTAGTTGTCTAAATTAGAGATAAAGAATTAAGGATGAGACATTTAAAGAACCAAATAGAATAAACAAATTGAATGTTCAAAAGTACAGACATGACACTTTCGAGGTGGTAGCGCCTTGTAAAATGATGGATGACTTTGTACTTTCTATGGGCAAACACAGAGTACCCAGTATTAAATGATGCCTAGGTGTGATATGCATAATCACCTTGGAAAGTAGCAGATAGGAAAGGCTGCAATGCATTAGTCTTGAAGCTTGCTCATTGTGGCATGTTTCCATTAAAATGAGTGGGAACCACTGGCATAATAAAATGATGGAGAGCCAAATCCTTCACTCGAAGAGACAGAAAATAATACATTAAGCAGCTTACAACAGTTTTACTTTCATTGTCTGAAATACATTGTACTGCCTGTTAGACTGCAATGCACTTCAGCTGCCAGGAATCTGATTTACTGAGTTTTTGGGGGGACTACATGATGAAGTCCAACCATTGACTAATGCTGGGCTCTGCCCTATCACTTGGATGTGTGTAATACCAAATATCAAGTTATACCAAGTGTATTTGGCCATTAATGGTGTTCAAACTACATGTATTTAAAATGCAAATTCCCTTTTCTGTATCTCCCGTGTTTCCAAAGGTGATCCAACACAGATGTAACATCATCTGCATATTGACCCACCAGCCCCTTAGAAGCTTAGTTTATCAATTGTGCCATAAACTAGAGAGAGAAATTTTTGTGGCTTTCTTTCTCAAGGAGCAGGAAAGAAGAAACTCACAAAAGAGCCTGGGATACTTAGAGTTTGTATAAAACTCTCATCCGATTTAGTGGGTGTTCCACAAGAGACAAAGATGACCAGAAGCTCTGAATTAATGTTCAAATACCTATCAGCTATCTTTCTAAAAGAAAATCCAAGGTTCCAGTAGTGTGGGAATTCTTTTCCTGGGCTTTCAGAGTATATAAGGAGTTTCAGTATTTAGATAACAGAGCAAACATGACCTTTATTTGAATGACAGGTACTGGTCAGTTAGAAAGCTTGAGAAACAAGTACAAGAGAACGACCCTGCACCAAAGGGCATAATCAATTGCAAAACAAGGACCTTCATTCAAACAAGAATCCAAGACATTTTTCTCATTTCTGTGAAACATTGGCTGGTATAGTCATCACTACTGCCATGAATAAGCTGTGGTACAGTAATGAAATGAAAGTACCTGTAAAATAATTATGTATGTATAATTTTTAGAACAAAACATAGAAGGTATCGGGATGACTTTGTAAATTTATTTTATGGGCAATTTCACAGCCTTTCTCTCCTGTTGAGAATTTGATAATTGATATTGATTGTCTCTAAAGTGACTGCAGGAATGTGTGTAATGGTATTGCTATGGTCTATTTGCTTTACATGCATTGCAGCTAGGAAGATAAATAAGAGTCTTCGTGTTAACAATTATGTCACACAGATCACTTTTGCATTTCTGGATCATGGGAATATATTACCAAGCAGAGGTGAATCCTCAGTGCAGCGTACAAAGTGTCTACTCCCACTTAAATGTCTGCCTTAAGATCCAGAGTGCAAGACTTCGTACAGTTATTCTAACCTGTGATTCTGGAAGGTGAAAAACCAAACCATAATGATTCTGGAACAGCCTTTGGAGGAAATCTTGACCCCTTTTTGTAACAGGAAATAAACACACGCAGACCTACTGTACTGTGTGCTATCAGCATGTTTTGGCTGACCGCTATGGCTATCAACCCACTGAAATGGAAGAGAATCTGAGTGAAGAGTTGTTTTCTTCTGTCCTGCAAAGCATAGATGTGAAGGTCAGTAAAAGTTTGGGAATGACTCCTCTATTTGCCTGTACAGTGCAGAGATTTAATGCCAGTGCGTAAAACCAAAGAGCAGATACACCTGCATCCAGCAGTACACTATAGCTTGAATGTGGAAGTTACAGTGGTTTTCACCTGAGCACTGGATTTGTGGGAATGTGGAAAGATCAGAATCCTGAATTCACAGTGCTCGTGTGTCAAAAGCAGGTAAGGCTTGCAACCAGACCAGCAGCATGTTCTTACTGTATTGCATATGAACATTCAAAACATGAGCTACTGTTAATCTGTTTTGTGTAAGTTACGCTGCTTGCTCCTGCTTGCATTAGAAGGTGGAAAACTGAGAATAAAAACTACGAAGATTCTGCTCTCCCTTACCCTCTCTCATATTTTCTTAGAAAGTGTTATTACCATTTTCATCTCTGATCAGTTTGACTATTTTGAGAGTGAAACTGTAGTTTTAGAGAACTGAAAGAACTTCTATAAGGAGGTATCTACTGTTGTCAGAGTCCAATACACTCTGAGCAGGTTCTTTTAGATATTCCATACATGGAGGGTGTAATCTTTAATATCAAATTTACTTATTTTAAGATATTTGATGTTACATGGGGTTTCCGATTTAGTAAAGTGAGACAAAATATAACAAAACCTCAATATGCATGTAAGTTACACTTAGCAAAACATAGCAATTGTACTGGACATCCTCAATCACCAGGAAGGAATATGTGAGTTGAAGCCAGCTCAAGCCCATTGCTCTCTTCAGAATTATTTTGCTAGTTGTCTAGGTTTATACTCTATGTTGGACTAAGCCCCTTATTCACTCCCCTGCCCCTGTGCTGGATTGGGTAACTCAGGGAGACATTCATACTCTTCACGGAGGAAGTTTTTCACCACGAGTTAATTCACTCAACTGTTGGTAGCTTTTTCTACCCACCTTCTGCTCCCCTTTGTGTTGAGATAAAGTCAATTTCTTTGCAACAGCTTTAATCAGTCACAGCCAACATTATTCCCTGAGCTTCACAGGATGTCCTTCTCTCCCATCTCATCTGAGCCTTCTTCCATTGTAGGGGTTTATTGTCCAGTCATAAGTAAGCAAAGCAATACTTTTTTGCTTTTCTTCCAGATATCGAAATTACATGATCCATGACCACACCAGGTACCAAAGTGGACTTAAGACAGTAGTGCAGTTCTCCAGGTTCTTCAAAGTACCCTTGGCTTTTCTATATCTACGTCTTTCTGAAGGATGAACACATGTAGTGTTCTAATTGAATGTCTGAACAAATTTCTGTTTATATTGATACAGAGTTCCCAATAGTCTACCTCTAGTTGTGTCCTCAAAGAAACACCTATTTAACAAAGGCATGTAGCTGCTTACTACTGTAATGATCTCTCAAGAGGAATTTAATTTTTAATTAAGTGAAGCAGTGTGTTTACTCTTGCTATATAGCTGATTAATCAGGGCTTTGTTAGCTGTGTAGGGGAAAGAAGCTCAATTAAATACACCTTTAATGAGATGATAGGGAATTGACCTCTGCTGTCATCTGGAGGGCAATATATAAACACAATCATTCAGGGGATTGTTCCAGAGAGGTCAGATAACATCCATTAAAAGGCATCTTAACTAGTGGCAGATTGGTGGCAAGAAACCTAACCCATATGACGGAATGAATTTCATGGAAATTGTTGAAGCACCTCTAGATTATTAATGATCAGGTCTGACAAAAAATCTAGTGTAGCACAGTTTACCCCTTCAGAAATATTAAATGATTTTCAGGTCCCCTGATGTTAAAGTCCTTAGTAAAATATATGATTTATCAAAAGATGACTGTTATTTTCCTGAATATCTTAATTGGGAATTTGGGCAGTGAAGGAAGGTGACTTAGAAATAGTGCTAAAAGATTTCTAGTCAAATTTCACTGCAGTGAAGTTGGTAGCAAAACTACCAATTATTTCTACAGGACAGAAATTTCATATATTTTCCTCCTTTATCCCTACTGTAGTTAAAATCTTTATGTGAATGCTTCTTTCAGACAGGTAACAACCGTTACTTTCTCAGTAAAGTCCTTTTACTGGGATAAATAGATCTGAGCACACACGTCTTGGCAAGTCAGAGGCAACGGAATATATTGACTCTATCAGTGTGCTGGTGACTCAAGGCAGGATGTATCTTGGCATATCATTCCTGTAACAGCAACGAATTTGCAATCTGAGAAATTTGTAACCTGTACTTTTATCTCTGAAAAAGAACTTTGTGGGATGATTATTACATATTATACTTTAACAAGGGATTGTATTTTATGATATGAGGTTATATTGTAAAAACTTAAAGCATTCAGCTGTTAAGAAATAGAAAAAATATTAACATTATTCATTGAGAGAAAATTGGTTTTGTGTTTTCCTTTCTTGAATAAAATATTGCAGAAAACCAGTATTAATAAATTCTTCCTCTACCATTCAATCAGTAAGAAGAATATTACTTCAGACTTTATATTATCTTTTTTCTCCTCTGGCCATTTTGATTAAATAGGTATGTGGTCTCTGTACTCAGGGCACCAAGGGGAATTAACCTCAGTGATTTCTTCAGGTGACTCTGCCCTCATTTATGCCTTAGGCACCACTCCAGGGATACAACTAGAAGGTAATTATCTAGACACAAGGGAAGAGAAGTTGATGAATTGGAAAGCAGTATTGAGATGTAGCCTTTACTAATATATGCATTTATCAGCTCTATGAAATAATATCCATGGAAAGGCAGATGCAATAATGGCAGAGTTTCAAAGGGAAGCCCTTTAGATATTTCCTCAGTTCTTTTATACGTTCAATTGCATACTGACTTACAGATGGTGGACTCATGAAATCATACAAAGTGATATTCCAGAGCAACCTTCCAATATGGCTTGTAGGGCTGAAAGTCAAATTGGTTTTAAGGTGGATCCTATTTAGTTTATGAAAAAGCTTATATCTTTGAAAACTAGTGATTGGACTGGACCATGTCAGTCTCGTGGTTTTGACTCTCTATGTTACCTAGGGGGTGATCATGAAGTCTTTCCGGATGCTGTATCTTTTGAGCAAATTGCTCATGACTTTTTCACAATGATTTGTTTTCTTCCTGAGGAAACAGAGTCAAAGATCTTTCAAAACTGCAATGTACACTTAGAGAGAGAATAAGAGAATACAAGACAGCTTTCTGCCTGATGCCCATAGCTAAGTTGGTCTCCTCTGTTTTCTGCTAAGAAATACATCTAGCATGTTGGATGGAGGTGGAAATGAGTGACTCACACTTTGAATTGATGGTGTGTGAAGAAGTCATGATTCTCCCCAGGAATACCAAAAGATGCAAATCATGCAGGCGTGCAGCTGAACCTGCATAAAGCTACCTCTGTAGCTCTGTAACCATTCCCAATGTATAGGGAAGAGAAGGATGCTTCTCTTTTGCTTCCTCTTTCAGGCACTACATGTTCAGAGGCTGAGAATGCACATAACTAGTGAAGCCTCTCTGGTCTATGCCTACTGTCAGAAATGGCTTATTCTTTCCTGCTAGAAGGAGGTAACCTAATTGCTAAATAAGATGTCTTCCTTTCCCTTTGCTGGAGGAAGATGCTGTGAACTTTGCTTTCCCTGGTATAAACATATTACCATATGTGTCTGTCACCAGTTTGCCCTTGTAAGTGTCTGATGTGTGAGCTGGGTATCTTGAGATGTCAGGGTCAGGCTGTTTGCCAAGTTCCATTTGAGGTCTCTTTCCCATGTGGCTAATTACAGCAGGTGTGTTCGTCTAACATCTGGCATGAGGTTTAAATTTCACTGTTGTAACTTCAGGAGGTTCCAGCATAGGTGGTGAGATAAAAGGCTCTGATGTGAGGGCTCACAGTTGTTTGTTCTGGACCTACTTGTTCCTATGAAGGTGTTAACACACCTGGAGCCTCTGTGCTTAATCCTAGAAAGGTGTCTATATATGTCCATGACCACTTCGATGCATGAGTTTTACTCCAGTGCTTCTGACTTGGTCTGCACTGGTCTGGGATCAAAAGGCCTGTGTTCTATATGGAAGAAGACATAACCTTTCCTTCCATTCTGTAAAAGAAGATGTCTATATTGATTTGTCTTACATGGTAACTCTGAGATTGCAAGCCCCTGGGCAAAGAGAGGATTTTCTTTGTGTTTTATTTCTTTCATCCTCAACAGGCAGAGGCATAATTTGATCTAAAGAAAAGCCATACTGTGAGCAATTACATATTTTTGAGCCATTATACTATATTTTAATGGTTGCACCTCATGGACAAGCAGAATTTCCGAGTTTGCTTTAGTGACTGCACCCAGCCAACAGATTGGTTCATATTCTGGGAGCTGTTTTTCTACTTCAGTTCCTTCTGTTCACAGTTTTTTAGGATGTGATTTACTGCTCCTAACTATTGTCTGTACCATATCAATTAAATAAATACACATTAAGCATAATGATAATTGGCTGATGTTCCTCAGGGTTCACTCCCTGGCCTTCTGTTCTGTGCAGTTCACACAATTTATATCTGTACATTATGATGATGAACAATCAGGATTTTAGAAGAAATATATTTTGCTTACTATCAACATTTTTCAGCCTCTATTAGTGATGGTGTTTTGCTGAACCAATGAACTGAATGTCCATAAAACACCTGTGCTTTAGGGGAGATTGGATTTAGCATTTGAAATGGTTAGCTGAGTAACTACTGTCAAGAACTTAAAGTACTCTGCCTTTGATTGGCACATTTTACAGTAAAGACACTGTTTGTCATTGCCATAATAGAAAGTATTTATTTCTCTTTTAGTTTCTAAGACAAACAATAGGAAAAAAAAGCTTTCTTTATGTTTTTCAATAAATCTCCATTGCATAGTGATATATAAAAGGCAGGAAATGTATTTTTTCACCTGTTGCGTTTTATAGGATCTAATAACAGAAATTCTAATTAGTCTTATGGATGGCTTGTATATTCTTCTCTTTTAGACTAATCTATATTTTACATATTTCTAGTTAAAGTGCAATAATACTTCAAGAAGTTACTCCTAAAGTGGTTGGGAGGGGCCAATCACAATTACTGTTTTGATTTTGTTTCCTGGGCTCTTAATGAATTCTGCATAAACCATATAAGAAAATTAAAGTAACCAACTATGCAAATTTAATCAGATATGAAAGTCAGCAGGGCAACATTTTACAATTTTCAGTATATTACCTGTAGAAATTTTTTAAAAGGCAATTTTGTGAATAAATCCATTGATGCTGTGGGAGCTGGAAAATAATCCACACGTCTTTTACATGGTGTAATATTTTATTTACCTGTTGTGATAAAAAATGGGTAAAATCTTACTTTTCTGTTTCACACAAATTCATAGAAGTTAAAAGTCCAGTACAGAAATGCACTAAAATGTGCCTTACAACAAGCAAATTCATATGTTTGGCAGGCTGTATTTTGTGTGCTTATTCGAGTATAGATGTTTGCCTTTTTGTAATGAGTGACAATGTTGGTTCCTGGTCCTCTTGTAGTCCATTATAAACTGTATATCTTTTCTGCAGAACTGCTGTCTAGGCAATCATTCCTGATCCTGTGTCATGCAATTGATTATTCTTGGCTCTATTTGTGCACTTTCCTGCTGATGCTGAACTATATTACTTTTTTCAGTCTGTTTCCCTATTTGTCAAGACAGTATTGAATTCTAATGCTGCTCTCTAGCATAGTAGGGGTATATTCCAAGATGGTATCACCTACTGATTTAGTGAGAATAATCTCTCTTCTACTGTTCAGGTCTTTAATAAATATATTAAATAATACCAATATATTAGGACCAAATAAAGAACCCTGCAAAACAACATGTAATATTTCTTTCCATTTTGATAAGGAACTAGTGATACTCTCTGCTAACAGACAGTTGCAAGTCAGTTTTGCAATCTATAATAGTTTTTCTGTAATAGCTTTGTCTGGACTAGTCTTCCATAGCCTGCTTGTAAGAATGTCATACGAGAAAGTGTTAAAATCTTATTAGTTTTGGGAAACAGAAGAGATTGACTACTGATAAAAAGATTCCTGGGAAAACTTACCAGGTTACTGGGAAAATTGATTTGACATGTTTTCTCTCTTGCAAACCCATCTATGCTCTTCTTCCTTTCTTTGTCCTCTTCACAACTCTTCAGCTTGTTTGGCTGTCCATTCCTGGACTGAGGTTACACTGGTTGATGGTTCCTCAGCTCCCATCCCACAGCTCTGTGTAAAGACAAGCCTGTATCATCTGGTACCTCACCCCCTTCAAGTTCTGCACAAGTAACTGCTGATGGATCTGAGATTGCCCGACTCAATTTCTTAATATTTTTAATTTAATATTAATAATTTCTTTATATTTGTGAAATTCTTCAGGTTTAGCCATTCAGAAACAACTAAGCTACATAAATATCTTGTAGCCTGTTGCTACCCTACTTTTTTTTTTTCTCCCAGTTACTACATTTTTTTTCCCAAGATAAAAAATAACTATACCTGAAAATGCATATGCATTTTGAGCAAAAAAAATAGACCAGTCATTCCATATGTTGCATTGTTCTGTGAAACTTGGAGCCTTCATTATTACTAAACTATGCTAGTAATTTAAGATAATTTTCAGATATAAAACATGAGGCAAAATAACTGTGAAATTATGAGATCTTCTGTGAAATTGTTTTATTTCACACTCAGGAATGCATTTATCACAACAAGAGGGCTGAGCTGAAGTATTGTTTTAGTGTTGATAATGTTCAGTCTTATCAACTATTCATCCATTTCCAGTTATCTTGTAGATAGATGGTATTACACAGGAGCCTCATTTTGGATGGAAAGCAATATTATGGCCAAATGCTTGCCAAGAAAAAACCTGCAAAAGGCTTTGAATATGTAAAGGACTGTAGAAGTGTTAAGGGTTGCTGTAACCGAAGTATAGGATCTGTATAAATTGATGGTGTTTAAGCAGCTAACAGGATAGAGTCTTCAATGACTGCTGAGTGTCTAGTACCTAACTTTCATCTTGTTTGAAAGATTATTTCAGGGTCAGGAGATGTATTGGGACCTTCAAGATCACAACTGTTTCAGAAAAAACTTGGGTATTCTTGCAGCATCACTTTCCAATCTCAGAAACTTTTTAGACAATGTCAAAGAAGCCATTTGCAATGCTGACATATCGTAATCCAGGAATATTTTATGAAGTTGTGATCAAGATTTTATTATGACTAGGATCATCCATTTACCATTTCCTTTGAAATGTGAAGCATCTGCGATTGTCATTATATCCCTATGTGCCCTATAGGCTATTGTTCATGCTGTAAAACAAGATATTGTGGGTTTTGTTTTTCCCCCAGAAAATGCCCACAAACACAAACTTTCTGTTTGTCACCTTGACTGTGTTCTTAGCCTTTGTTTTTTCCAAAGTAACGGTGCTTATAGAATGGTTGTATCAGTTTGCCTCTGTATCCTTTAGTCTGGTGGACAGCTTAACGCCCTTGGAAAGAAGGCTGGAAGGCTTGGGGATGCATATCTTACATCCTAAATGTTCACCTTGAACATCTGTCCTCCTGCTGGGTGTCAGCAGGTGCTGGGTGATGTAGCAGGAGGGAGGAAGTGGCTGACACGGCACCTACAGCCCTGGGCTATGTGGCCTCTTTGCCCAGCCAAGGAGCAAGACAAGTAGGGGACATGGGCGGGAGCTGAGAACGGCAGTGGTGCAAAGCAGGTGGTACTGAGGTCTGTCCACTTGTGGCTGGTAAAGCTATAGGTTTTGCTAGCTTTTCTACTCACAGGACTCATTGTTGGAATAGTATTTTTTTCATCTTTATTAATGATACAGAATTATGTTAGAGGAATAATTTTTTTCCCCACTATCAGATGTTTAATCTGTTATTTGTATGTATGTACTAAACCAGAGATCATTGTCATGTTACAAGTTTCTTTTAAGAGGAAAAGCACCGCTTTTGGTTATTCAAAGAAAAGAATAATTTCAGAGTTGCCTTTTGTACACCTTTTACCCTCTTTTTGTCCCAGCTGTTTATTAATCTAAAGGAGTACAGGGATTATTTTATCTGTATTACTGATGTGCCCATTCTGATGTGTCTAGAGGCAACATTTGAGTGACATAATTGAACTTGGTGCTGAGAGTGTTTTAATTGCATTAATTTTAATTATATACAGTACATTTTAATTACATAGACTGAGACAGAGGGGCTCCAATCTATTAAGATCCTCTGCAATGAATTTGCATAATGGGACCCTATTTCTGTGTGCAGTGTTACACTTCATTATGGCTTCATTATTGGTGGAAGGTGGATTTTTCTTTTTAATTTTATTTACATGTGTGTTTTTAGCAAGCCCATTTGAAAGCCACCTGACAGCCTTCATTTCCTTGCACTGAAAAGATGCATTTTAAACCAAATACTAAAATTAGAGGAAAAGATAAAGCAAATGTGCGTGTGTGTGTGTGTGTGTTACTCAGTTCCTGTGCCAGACAGGGCTTTCAGGGACTCAACTGGGAGCACTCGTGTTATAGATGAATAATGCCCTACCTCTCTGTTCATCACAAAAATCACATGGCTATGGTCAAATGCATGTTGACAAGGTATATATATATGTATATATACACCAGTAAATATAGATCTCCCAAAGGGGGCTTTCATCTCTGCTACCCTTCTTAGACCTTTATTTTAATGTCCTTGCTGGGGCCCAGGCCACACTCACCTTCTTTTGCGCATTGTGGTAGCTTCCCTTGAGTCCCTGAAGAGTCTGCAGCTATTTCCTGTCCCAACCTCCCCCTTGGCACCCAGACCATGCAGGGTAATTAATTTTGCTTCCTAGAAGCATTATGATGAATGGCTGGCACAGGGCTGGCTTGGTTCCCATTAATGAGAGCTCTGGCTCCCATTAACCTTGAAGGTACTGGTGACACCAAATACTGGGCTCAAAATCACAGATCTCAACCACAGGAGAGGTGCTGTTTAGTTAGCCATATTGCCTCATTATTTGGTTACAGTGACCCTGTCCCTTTGCATTTTGTGGTGTGCTTTGGCAGAGCGCTGCCTGATACATTCACAACTGTCCTTTACTTCTGATGTCTTTGTTCCTGAAACGTTAGTTGCTCTCATACTATATTAATTCACTGAGCCTAACCTCAATAACTTTTCTTCTCACAAAACATTATTACTTTGCTTGAAATTCCTTTCTTATGGTATTTTGGATATTTATTTATTTTTCCTTCTCTTTTTTACTGACAGACCTTCACTCTAAAGTGAGACAAATAATACAGCAAATATAGAAAGGGGCAAATTATAATTTGTTTGGGAATAGCAAACCCTCAACTAAATGAATGTCTAACTCTGGGAGGTTATTTCTGGATACCTCCAGCAGTCTGGAATCTGGACCACAGACTACACATCCAAATATATTTGAGTGATTCAGTAATTTATGTTTGGTCTTTCAAAAGGAATGGAACACTTGATTGGCTTTGGGACACAGTCAGATGCACTAACCCATCTAATGTGATTAACTACCCCCATACATCATGCTTTTTTCTATTTACTCCTTCCAAGAGGACATTTCACCCTCACAGGTCAGATGACTGCTTCCTCCATTTATCTTTGACTTAAATCACTTTGCAGAACTGGTAAGACAGTAGTCACACAGGTAAACTGGCATGTGAGCAGGGGAAGGAGCACAATTTTCAATATAGGGATAGTGATAGGCAGCTGGAGATAGTAATGATTGACTTTGAGTCAGAAATAGATAGGGAAGTTTAGCCTGTAAATTCTCAGAATACTGAACTGCTTTCATTAACACACCAAAGTATGAGAGTTGGTCAGATGTTTCCTTGTGATATTTTAGTGACAATAAATGATTCACGGAAAAAATCAGTTCTTTGCCTCTGGAAAATCTTGATTTTGGCATTTCCTAACATTTAAGAATTAATTATTTAATAAATTCATTATTTATTTTAATTAATTCAGTATTTAATAAGACAACACATGTTGGCTCTGGTCCCAGCCAATCTGAAGCAAAATGAATCTTTTCACTGAAGCAAAATAAAATATTTAAATTCCAATTGGTTTAACAAAATATTCATATGCAATTTTCTTTAGTTCATTGCTGACTTAGTTGTAGTTTAGGTCCCTTTCTCCCTCACCAGCCACACTCGCTGAAGCATTATAATTCTGCACTATGCAGTGTGTTTTTTGTCTGACCAAGTTATGCTTAATGAATCATAAGAATCACGTTACTATCACTGCATTTCAGGAGGGACAATTTCACTATATAGCCTAGCCCAGATAGAAAACAGGCCTCACAGGACACCCAAACAAGATTGTCATCATAACAGAAACACAGCTAATGCTGTCTTTGTTTGGAAAACTAATTTGTAGGAATCCAGAATTGAATTTAATTTTGGATCTTCCACTATGTAAAATGTATTTGTATTCCAAAATGTTGTCATAATGTGGGAGTTGATGTGACACAACTTTCTTTGCAATAGAGTCAGCCATAAATATCAGAATATGTTGCAAAAATTCTGTGTTTGTAGTTCCTTTGGATCTAATAATGAACAAATCCAGGAATGAACAGTTCCGACATCATTATTATGGCTTTTTTTTGTCTTTTTTCTGTGATCATTAATTAATACTACTAACACTACATTTCATCTTCCATTTTTATCACTCAGCCATTCCACAACATACTTTAATTTCGAATGACCTGAATACATTACTGTGGTGCAGCTAGACGCCAAGCTTCCAGCCAGCTGCTCACCCATTCCTCCCCAGTTAGCAGGAGGAACGTTGTGGGGGACAAAATAGGAAGAAAACAGGAGCAAGATAAAGACAGGGAGATCCTTTATCAGTTAACAAAATACATAAAAAAAGGACTTGATCCAGAGAAAGTTAGCTTAATTTATTACCAATTAAGTGTTTGATTACTGATCTGGGTAGTGGGGAACAAAAAGACTGACATTAAATCAACACCTCTCCTCCCCCTTTCCAGGCTCAGCTCCACTTCTTCACTTCAGACTGCCCTCCTTCCACCTTGCTGTCACTGCAGGTCACATTCAGAGCCTTCAGTGAGGCAAGGAGCAGTGCAAGTTGGTGGCATCAGGACACAGTGGTTCCTCTCTGGTGCTGCCTCCTCCTTATGCTTTTGTTCTGCTCCAGTGTGGGCTCTCCACAGGTTGCAGTGTACCTGCTCTACCATGCAAGACATGATCCCATGCTTCATGTACTGTAAGAATATTTCATGCTTGTGTTTACCTGGAAACATGCACTTTTGTAGCCTATAAAGCACTACCTCTCATGTATTTGGCATCAGAAAATTATGCTGGCTCTCCATTTAGTACAATTATCAAAAAGAGTATAGATTTTTATAAAATGAAAACATTAAGGTATTTTGTGAATTTAAATTTAGCAGTAGGATCTGTAGAGATATAAGTGCATGTAATATATTTGTTACGAGAAATTGCTCTATAACCTCCTTCATGCATGCTCTCCTTGAATGTAGCATTGCAGCTCTTAAACCATATGGGATGCTGCTTTGCCCAGTAGTTTTAAGTTAACTTCACAAAAGATATGAAGTCAAAAGGAATCTTTCTTTTACTGCCAACAGGTCCGGATCACTAGTCAGGAGATGGATTTGGTTCAGTGGAAAGTACTTGATGCAACATGAAAAATATGTGCAAATAATCTAAAACAGGAGAAACAATACCCAGAGACAAAGATAAAAATTGCATGGACAAGGAGGGCTGGATGGTCTGAGAGCCATAGGGCACAGAAAAAGTTAACAATCAGACACAGAGTGAGTTGGGGCAAGAAGAATAAAATAAATTTGTTAAAGGAGAAAAACTTGTTCTTATTGGAGGAGATAAAAACTGAGACAGGAGTGGGAAAAAATCAGAGACAGGAGTGGGAAAAAATCATGTTTTTCAGATGAGGTTCATCATTTCAGGAGCCTGAGAACTGGGCCTTCCTTCATTCAAGGGGTGCCACAAGCCCCAACAGCACATTCATCCCTCCTGTCAGCCAAAACTGGTGTGTCAGAGCAGGTGATGTTACATGCTTTCTTACAAAAGGGAAGTTAATCTTTGTTGTTACCATATTTTCATGGTATTTGAATTGCTTCCACAATTATACTATTCTCTTTAATGAAGACAAAACTGTTCATCCACTTGCTGTTGTCCTCAAGGGGAAGAGGGACTTTGAAACAACTGTTCATACCAGCACAAAGGTTAATGAAGGCTAATTCTCCATGCTGCTTGCCTGTTGCTGAACGCACATTTCTATGACATTTCCACCAAATTATGTACACATATTTTTGTGCTCAATTTCCAATCAATTCTAACTTGATTTCAAGATGTCAGTCATTGGTTGTACTGTGGCAGTATTTAATCTGTTGCTCTCTTCAGGACTATTTTCCACCTCAGAAATAAAGTTAGAAAGATTTTGTTTTCACTTTGACTTTGTTTTATTTTCATCTTTCAGATACAAATTTTTTCTTACATGTATTACAGCCTGAATAGGAAGTGAGCATGTGAGTTAGCTCATCTTGCAGCACTGTAAATTTGACTTTTTTCTTTGTTGTTTTGCATTTGCTTATACCATTTATGAGACTGATAGCCCTGATTGCTGAAGTGCTCTGAACTCTGAGTAGGCAATCGAATCTGCAACTTTCGTTTTACAATCTCAATTAGAACTCATTATTACTAATCAATTAAAGAATAAACAGAGATGTGCTGACTCATTTGGAAAATTAATGGTGTTGGCAGTGAAGGAGAGTGGACAGAGCATGTGTTTGATGTCTGCCCTTGAGTAACTAAACCACTAAAGCTGGGATTGGATTTGAGACCAGGTGTAATGTCTGAAACAAAAACATTTTCTGGTACACCGGCTCACATCAGTCATATTCCACCACTCACTTGGTTTCAAGCCACAGTTTCATAGCAATATTTTTCCAGGTGGGGAATGCCTGAGCTAGTTATTTTAGAAAACGACTTGCCTGAGGATATTTCCTCATTGCTTGTATATAAGGAAGAACTTTACGTGTGATTTATATAATAAAAAAAGATACTTTCCCAGCCATAAATAGAGATTAAAAAAGGGATCAGTTCTCTTCAGCAATATTTTTCTCTTTTTCAAATATCAACATAGTGATGTATTCCTAGCAGAAGGCCAGATTTTCAGGCCATGTTTTGGTTAGTCCTATTGGAAATCAGCTCAGTAAAATCTGACAGGACCTAAGCAGGAAATGACTGTTTATTCTATGAAACATAAGAAATTTAAAAAACAACAAAACCAAAAAACCCTGACAAAACAAACACCATCTTTCTCAGGTCACTAATTTGGGCAAAACAGGAAGTGACCATGCACTCCCCATGTTTTGGAGGTGCCTGGCCTCTAGGTATTTATGTGACACTTAAGGACATGGTTTAGTGGTGAACTTGGTAGTGTTAGGTTAATGGTTGGACTCCATGATCTTAAGATTTTTTCCAACTGAAATGATTCTATGATTCTATTTTGAGGTGCCCTGCTGTCAGTTTATTGTGGAGGAAAACAAGCTGTCCTAAAAGAAGAATTGTGAAAACTGGTGTAACAAAGATCAGGTTTTAAGAGATCACATTCCCTGATGAAATGCCATAATGTCAGAAAATTCCCAAATGGACATAGTTGATGTCCTTGGAGCATAGGACCCAAAAAAGAGCATAATTCATGTAATTTAAAAGCCTTTATAGATTAAATCCCTTCCTAGCTAAGAACAAACCTGGGAAGTGGAAACATTTATCAAGGCTTTTGGCAGAGACATTTGCTGAGGTACATCTGCGGGTACCTTCTATATTGCTACAGTAGCAAGGACTCATTATGCAGATGCACCAGGGAGCAGCATCCTATAGAGGTACCGAGTGGGTGATGTTGTCACTCCAAAAAATATGGGTTCTCCTGGGCAGTGACATTAAATTCCTGCAAAATTCACTATTCACTGAGTCACTAGCACAGCTCTAAATGGATCAAGGACAAAAAAAAAATCCTCATATACCTCTTGCTGAAACACCACCTCACTCTTCTGCTATATCTGGAGTCCTTTGCACAAGCCGATGTGAGGACAAGATTTGCCTTTTAGCACATCCTGATGGTTTGAGCACAGGGAAATGAAAGAAGTGGAAAGAGGAGCAGATAAGGGTCATAGCTGCACTTTAAAGAATTTAGGGTTTATTCACAACACATATGCAGAATGAAATGATGGAAGCAGCTTGGGACTGAAAACAGTCTGAGAGGTGATAGCAAAGAACAAGAGACTGTGAAAAACACAGTACAGTTTGTATGTTCTCAGTGTAACTACTTTTTCCCTCTGATACCCCAGTGCTCTGCAAAAAACTCTTTTAACCCAATCCAATCATGCTTTTTAATAAAAGGATGGTTATGTCTCCCAGCAGGTAATAGAGATGTTGAGAAACATCGGTATCTTCATGTTATTTGATTTTGTTAAATTTTCTGAATTGAACGATACTGGCACCTACTAGCAAACCTCTCTGGAGGGATCACATACTTACCTATGCATCCTAGCCAGAAGATATAGCTTTTAATATCCTTCTAGACCTGATGCGTGTGGTGCAGGTATCCAGATATAGAAGATAGCTTCCCAAAAAGAAATAGGCAAATTTTTGCTAAGAACTCTGATTCAAAACCAGACCTATCCATTAGGAAATGGCACTGCATTGCCCTTACATAAGTTATGTGGTGGGTTCCATCCTTTGTGAACCAAAGTACTTAATCAGTGCACCAGTTATGATGTCTCAGGAGAAATGTAGCCTGATTGAGAGGTCTGAGGAATACAAAGAAAGAAGAAATGTGAGGATCTAAGCATTATCTGTGATGAGATACCACAGCAACATTTTCACTATAAATCTTGGTGCTGCGGATAACTTTTCTAGCCATTGAAAAATGTATTTTCTTCAGTAAAAACCACATTTTCCTGTCAATTTCTAGTTTCAAACAAATAAATTTCATCAGCTGTAGCTGCAAGTCATCACTGTTTGGCAGAACTCCTTGCTGGTTGCCTGATACTCTGCATATCTGTATTACTCTCATTCCAAAGAAGTAAATGTTTCGCTTGAGCAGACTTCCAACTGAAAAGGTTAATCAAATATAGGGGAACAGACTGCAGGAAAACAGAATGGATGCATCAGCCACGCATGACTAAATTCTGCTTTAGAGACTGCTAGGACTGCTGACAACAGTGTCCCCATTCCTATTCAACTGTAATTCAGCAGACCCTGGTTTTAGTACTTCAGTGCTACAGATGCTTATGTAAAAACCTCACTAAATTTGGAGTGTTTAAGGTAACTTTCTGGTGTATGGAAAGGCCTCCTAATGGGTTTCAAAGGGATGCTGAGTTTATTATATTTAAAAAAAAAACTCCTCAGAAGTGAAAGTAAGTTATGAAGATGTCATCTGAAAATTATGGGACTTTCTTGCTCATAAAATAAACTTCATGTCTACATACTGAATTTAAAACAAGACATCAGTCTGCAGTGCCCTGAGTCTGATCTGCAAAGAAGAGAAAAATTCCAGTGCATACATTTAATAACCCAAACTGTATAAACAGAATTGCTAATGGAGATCCCCAGGCCTGAAGACATCACAAGCAATGAGCTGAACACAGAACGATGTTTGAAAGTCACCTTTTTTTCACTCAAAATACATTAGATGAAGAACACCAGCATCATTCACCATTAATCAGCAGTTCTAAACACTGGAGATAAGGACAGCTGCCTTCCAAACTCCTGACTGTATGGCTTCCCTGGCAGCATGCGGGCTCCTGCTGCTGTCATCACCCACACAGCTTTGCTCAGTTCATGCTACTCCAGTGTTTTATTTTAGTTCATCAAATTCACTTTTGTCCATTGTTAGCATTGTAGAAATGAACTGCGTGGTCCCTCAGGATAGTGTACATACTGGTTTACTAAAAAACAATAATATACTTACACATGCAAGCTCCAAAGTATGTTTTGGGTTTATTTGTTTTTTGGTTTTGTTTTGGTTTTATTTTCAAGTGCAATTTTACTGTGCAAACTAACTTGTGGGTTCCTGGGGTAGGACTGTATGTTTTAGCTTTCCCACATGTCGTGGTTCAAGCCCAGCCGGCAA